>NW_028261391.1:24362173-24515454 GCF_051295495.1 Thamnophis sirtalis
TAGATAATGGGCCATAGCTGTCCTTTGAGTCATATCCTGGAAGCCATTCCCCAAGAAAACCCAATGTAGATTAGGATGAATTGAGGAGACCTGTGACAGGAGTTACTTCTTTAAAGTAAATAAATATTTATGTAATTTAATTGTTAAAGTTTGTTAAAATAAATACAATTGTTTAATTAATATTTACATCAATGTAATTAAGTATGTATTTAATTTTGTATGCCTCCTAGAGTCACTTCTTCTGTTGGTGTGGGTGGGTGAGCTAATCTCATTGGGATGACCTAGTTCCTCAGGTATACTCAACCAATGCCATGAAGGACTTTAAAGGTGATAACCAACACCTTGAATTGGGCCAAGAAACGAACTGGCAACCAATTGCAGCTTGCAGAACAGCAGTATAACATGAGACATCCTAGAGGCCCCAAGAACTTCACACACAGCTGTGTTATGCACCATACTTCTGGATTGTCTTTAAGGGTAGCCCCATGTATAGCATGTTCCAATAGTTCAGCCATGAGATGACCAGGGCTAGGGTGACTGAGCAAAGGGATTTCTGATCCATGAAAGAGTACAATTGGTGTACAACATTGAAGGCCACTGAGAGGTCAAGGAGAGCAAGGATGGATGCACTGCCCACATCCTGCTCTCACCAGAGATCATTGACAAGTGTGACTAATACTGTTTCTGTCCCATAACTGCCTGAATTGAAAAGGGTCCAAATAATCTATTTCACCCAGGACCCTCTAATGCTGCTGTGCAACTGCCTTTTCTACCATGTTCCCTAAAAAGGAAAGTGGACAGCTGGATGGAAATTATCCAGACAGGTAGGATTAAGAGATGGATTTTTTTTGAAGAGGAAGCAAGCTCTCAAAAGACCCAGAAATGTCCCTCCTGCCCTGAGGAATTTATCATTGCCTAAACCCACTGACTAGCCCTTTTCAAAACATGCAGCTCCTTCATGAACCACAGGGAATATCAGAAGCAATTGGTTGAGAGCAAGAGAGGCCTTCACAGGTACAATCCTGCCCTGGTTGCCCTTTGGTTCCAGGATGTAACCAGAGTTTTGGCAGGACAGTGCAGCAAGTACTCCTTGGATTTCCCCAAACCTCTCTGGAATCCATTTGCTAGGGTGGACTGCTTGAATGGATCCAGCTTCCCTACATGGAGTCTGGGTCAACATAAGAGACTCTCAAGGTTACCAGGGTATGATGTGACCATGACAGAGGGATAATGACAGATCCCTACCATATCATATTGCCATTGCTCCGATTAGGCAGTCATATCCAACAGGTGACCACTGCCCTGATTTGGGTCCAAGGTGACACAAAATAGAAAAATAAATAAAATAAGCATTTCAACTTTTTATGGGGTGGTGGTAGTGGTCTGGAAGCTATATGCAAGGCTTTCAAATGTGACATGTGGGTTGTATACCCTTCTTTTTGTGTGTTAGATATTGGTTGAAGAAGCTGACTTCACTATTGATACTGTAATTTCATCATCATCAATCATCTACCTATCATCTATCTATTTATACCTGCTCCTTTAATCTTATGTGAACAGATTTAAGTAGTCACTAAATTCTGCTCTGTGTACAAAATAGTTTGAAAATTATTTTGTTTCTTAATAATTATATACTGTAAATAATATGGCAAAGATGAAAGAACTTCAGAGAAATGTTATCAGCAAAGTTCAAAAGAACAGTTAGGACTCCTACACTAATTTTCTTGAAGATGGATTTGCCTGTTCTATTTTACTTCAGTTTAATTTTTGTTGTATTTTTGTGATATATTACATAATGTAATATTTAACAGAACACCACCATCTTCCAGCTTGTAAACTTAATTTTCCTCAAAATATAATTACAATTATGTCATGAGTTAGAGAGAGTGAAGACTACATCCCAGCCAAAGTTAAGCTCTTTTTGTCTGCAAAAAACAGTATTCCACTTAAAATAAGTACTTCATTTTGGTTGAATTGGATCCAACCCTTCAACAAATCACAGCATATTTGAATTGGAGAGAATTCTAAAGGTCATTTAGTCTGTCCTATACATTCTTATATATTCTGAAATCTATCCATCCTGTTCAATTTATTAAAAAAACATTTACAAACTTATGAATGGGCCATGATTATGTATCTACAACTCTAGGACTTCCTCATAATGTTGAAAAGGGAGAAGGTGGTTCAAAAGGGAGAAGAAGGGAAGAAGAAGGGAGAAGAAGGAAGGCAAAGTTCAACAACATTCAGAAAGCCGGAGGTCCTCATTCCAAGTATATTTTGGAAAAAAGGATGAAATAAATTCATAATTGCTTATTTTGCATGTTTGATGAAATTCAGAGAACTGCTTGTTCCTGAGACCAACATCACAATTGTCCAAACATGAAAGGGGTGAGCCAATCGTGAGCTACCAGCCAATATTTTCAAATTACTGTCTAAATATCAGAATGGCTACAGAAATATCAGGAGTTATATTCAAAGGTTAAGTGTAAAAAATGAATTTATGGATTTCTGTACCTTACGGAAATTATTCCTTGTGTCCTTGTAGTCGCGACTTAAGCTGCTCACCATATCCATGATATATCTCCAACTTATGTAGTTTTGAATTTCTCTGCATAATAAAGCAACAAGAGGCACCATTTGTTGCTAATTGTAGAACTACAAAATAAATTGGCGTCTTCAAAAAATAAAAACTTAAAATGCATTTGACATGCATACCTGGCAGTGTAATTGGAAATAACAGACTTCAGCTTCCTTAAATAGTCTGGAGCACACACAATTATGTCGTCTGTATCTGTAACTTTAATTGCCACTACTTCCATTATATTATTTACAAATTTTAGCCAGTCAAATGTCTGTGGGGAGAAAGAAATGTTACGTAGAATAAAACACTCGACAATGTTACTCTTAGCATTAAGTCTTTATCATTGATTCTGCCAAATACATTACATGCTTTAGGAAGACTGTTGGTCTTTTTTTAGCTGTGTTATAACCATTCTTTATATTACATTTACAATATAATAAGGAAATAAAAGAAAACCATGCACAGTTGTTAACAGCATTCAGAAACAATATATCAGAGGGGAGGGGGATGTACCCCAGACTCATTGCAAGACTATTTTAATTGTAGTGTGTTACTTTATTGAACTGGGATCCCATTCCCAAATGTTTTAAGGACTTAAATCCAGATATTGGTTTTAGGAAGTGCATTCACAGAATAGAACTTTATCAAATATCTTCTCCTACCCCCTAAGCATCTGACAATATGACAAATGTCTTTTTCTCAGCCACTAGCTACTATGTCTAGATTCCACACCGTGAGTAACTCCTACTTCCAGATAGAATACATTTGAATGTTTGTATTTCCTATTTCAAAAATTAAATAGTGCCTTAAAGTTTACTCAGCGCTTGGGATGTTTTATATATTGTTTGAAAGTAGGCATATGTAAATCACATAATGTGTGGTAGAAGCAAACATATAAAATTACCTAGATGATGATGTTACCTAAGTTGGGTATTGAAACATCTGCAAGAAAATAACCACACTCAGAGAGCACCAAAGGCCCTTCATTTCAACCCTGAGCTACAAATATTCTCCTTTTTTTGTAACATAAAGTTGTATATAAATGCTATATTTTAAGGTTACAAAAAGACTGATGTAGTTATATATACATTTAACCCTCCATATTTCCTCAAATATGGACACTCCCTTCTATAGACAATGAATTGACTTTACATTTAGTACCAATGAAGGAGAATATTTGTAGCTCAGGTTCTTGGTGCTCTCTGAACTTGCTTGCTTGTTTTCTTTCAGATGCTTCATCATTACTCAAACTAGGTAACATCACTAGCACTGATGATGTTACCTAGTTTGGGTAATGAAATATCTGCAAGAAAACAAGCAAGTTCAGAGAGCTCCAAAGACGCCTCCACATTTAGTGGCTGGATGGATTAATACCTAAGTGGTATAAGCTATCTATACACTATTAGGACTCTCTTACCTGATTGTCTCTGTGTAACCTACAATTGGGTGAAATAATGCATTACAAAGCATCATTTTTTGAATCAAAGTCCCTCAAATGGGCTAACTTAAGGAATGCATCCAAAATCCAGAAGCCATTATTCCCATTGGCCTGAAATTTCAAGGATCTTCAGACCAGTTATAATGACAAACTTATGTCCAACCTTCAGCAATGCTATCCGACTGTAGCAGGGGTGGTCTTCTCTCCCGGTTCCAACCGGTTCGGTTGTAACGGGGCCGGCGGCGTCCTCGTGCACGCGTGCGGTGCACGCATGCGTACTAGCATCTGCGCGATGCTCCAGCTGCTCCTGGAGGATTGCGCAGGCGCTGTATGCGTCCTGCGCATGCGTGGAAGCGCAGAACTCGTCAAAACTGGGTAAGGACCACGGGAGGGCGGGCGGGCCCTTCGCCGTTCCCGGAAGTTACTTACTTCCGGGTTTGCCGACTAACCGGTTCACAGGGACCGCCGCGAACCGGTTGAAACCCACCCCTGGACTGTAGTCACCTGTAGTACTGTGTTTGTGATTTCTGAACCTCCTTGCTGGCCTCCAACTGCAAAGTGTAATGGAATGCGTGGATGATCTTGGGGAATGGGGGAAAAGATGCTACCTAGGAAACTTAGGAAAAACCTGCCCTAATGGATCAAATAGTTCAAAAGTGATGTCAGGAACTTTGCACTTGCGATATTATGTTAATGTAGCCTTAAAATACAGTAGAATTAGTTCACTTTCTTGTGTTTGTCTGGCTTATGTGGGAGGGCTGATGCAGAGTGGGGGGGGGGAAGCAAGCAGGAAGTTGGAATTCACTCCTGCTCCCACTGCTTTTTGGTTCTCCTATGATAATTCCGTATATCGGTCCAGATAAGGAAATATCTCTGAAACAATGAGCATGGGTTGTCTGGTTTAAACTTTTCAAGAATATATGTACATTTCAGTGAATTTTACTAACATATTGCTTAACAACTGGCTTATCAAAATAATTTGCATCGACTGCTTCATCTTTTTTCATTTGATTTTCTACAGCCAGACTACTCCTGAAAACAAATTCCTCATAAGAGAGAGAGAAAAACCTTAAAACCTTTGATAATAACAATAAGCCACTGTTAAACAGTTTAGCTGTGCTCAGAAACTCTTGGCCAACAGGCAATAAATTAAGTTGAATAGCTTTAATTTAAAATTAATGAGCTGTAAAACAATCAAAGGACTGTAGTTCTAAAAGCATTTACATGATGGTAATTTTTATAATCAGACAGACAGCTGTGGTTTGAGGAGGTCTTAGATATGTTTAAGGATTATGCCAAATGTGTTTAGGAACGAAATGAAAGGAATTGTCAGCCTGATTAGCAGTAACAATAAGTATCTATAGTTTAACAGTTTATCGACTTGGGTTTTGAAAACTGACATCAACAGATGACATTTGTAAATTAAATTGTGGCTTGAGAAATTGATATTTGGCTGGGTTCTCCACCTTTTGTGAGATGTGTCTTCTATGACGCATGCCCCAAAATCTAGTTTCCAGAATCCCATCTCATCCTGCTGGCAGCAATGCCGGAAATGCATTCTGTGCTCTTTTGTACATTTGGATGAATCTGATTAGGGCCACCTTGTTTGGTCTGCAAATATCCAGAAAACTACAAGAGGACTTTCAAGAGATGCCCACCTAATGCCCTTCTGAGTGGGTTCCAGTTTGAATGGTAAAGTTATGAAGTAATTGACTTCATGATTTCACAATTCAATGGAGAGCTATTGACTTTGAAATGATTTTCGTGGGATTCTAGCAGGTTAAAGTAAAAAAAAAGAAGCAGCACAAAAATAAACCCAGATAAGATCAAATTACAATTTAAATCCAGTATTAATGGTAACCAGATGAATTATTTTAGGAGACCATCAAGCAGATAATAGCCTTTTTCAGCTGCATACTACTTTCATGTTTAAATTTTAAAAAATTAAAAAAAATTTATTTTATACTTTCTTCAGTATGTCTCAAAATTATGTATGCTGAAAAAATACTGATAATACAAATCAGCTTATTAAACTTAAATAACAAGTCAACAAAAGATAGTCTTTAATCAGAAGATTGACACATCATCTTATTAGAACTTAGTGCCAAAGAATTTAGCCTTGGGACGTAAGTTCTGTTCTTATCCTTTTGTCACATGAACAAATGTGTCCTTATTAAATATCATGTAAGGGTAATATCTGCCATAAAATGTAGATATGATTACATTTCAGTTCATTGGGCCAATGAAACAATTCATACCACTAAACTTTGTCCTGATGTTAAGAATTGATTTGCAACAATGAACTGTAGCTTAATTTCACTGTTCAAATCTACTTGAAGAAGATATACAGACAGATGTAGACTTTGGTATATATATTTCTAGCTAGAAAAGGAAGTAAAGATTTATATGATTTTCCAGATAGTTTGTCTCCAATTCCAGTAATATATACATAGCTTGGTTGGGGGAAAAAGCAGTGATTGAATTGATGGTACTCTTCAGAACAAAAAATAAGGCACAATTTTCATAGGATTTGATAGGAACATACTTAGTACATTATAACCTTTACTAAGTAACTATTTCATGTGATTATTAATTACCAGGGAGTTTATGTCCTGTGACCAGTTTTATTAGGGTATTTGCGTTAGATACACACCAGGCTAGTACATTTAGCTTAGTGTTTTGAGTTCAATAGCTTCATCTTAAACTTATTTTTTTAAAGTGGGTTACATTGCTAGTCAATGGCAGAAGTTGAAAACAACATGTTTGCTATATTGTACCTCATTGTTTATTTCCATGGAGAAATTTTTTTTGAGATCGCTCATCTTCATTTTGTTATATAGCAAATTTGGATCATTTCTGTCTTCGTCTTTGGTTGTGATCTAGAAAAACAAATTTATACTATAAAAAGGAGTGGCTTTGAAGAAAGAACAGCAGAGACAGGAAAGCAAAAAACCCCTCAAAAACAAAACCCTAATACAAAGGGCAAAGCAAATCTTCAAATCAAAGAGATTAAGGCATAAATGACTTGTTTGTTAGTATATAAAAGATAGACAAAAGTATGAACTTATGGTCCATGGGACAGGATCCTAGGGAACACAGAAGCCCTCTCTATTCCCTTGCTGAAGCTGGGGATTATGCTATGCTCTGGGATGAATCTGACCTTGAATACCCCTTACTCAACTCTTGCCAGCTTCTACATCATGCAACTTTCCAAGAATGTAAAAGTCTCAATCTCAGAACACTGAGATTCAAAAGAATGTAACATAATAGATCCAGGGCAGGACCAAAGGTTCTTCTTAGCATGAGAACAAGAAGTGAGTGGCAATGTGTCTAACTAGACTGCCATTTTGATATATCATATAGCCCTGATTTTTTAGGTTCAGATCACTCTGTCAGTAATTCTTAGAATAAACTCACTGAGATCAACATTGCTTGTTATGTCTAACCTAAATCCCATTGATGTCAATATGTTTACTCAAAATATCCTAAAGTCTAAATCCAAAATGTTACCAGAGGGAGAATGTGGCAATATAATACAGTACATAGATTTATTAAATACTCAGCATTTTGTGTATTTCTAGAGTCATAAATATAAAAAAATATACAGTCTTTTCTCTTTACTGGAGCAACTGTAACTTGAGTACATGAGCTATGTCATACATTTTTATTATTACTCTTGTAGTATTAATATATACCACTAATATGTATTGAAGGATTATTGTGTGATGCAATAATGTCAAAACAGAAGTAGAAATAGAACTAGATATAAAGAATTTATTATCTGTGAATATTTTCCATTCTAATCCAGCCACCTTATGGCCATTGTATTTCAGACCATATCTGAAATACTATGAACAACTTTCTGTTCTGGAAATCTTTTATGGATCGCACCATCATGGGAACAGTCAGATCAACCTGGTTTAGAATTAAAATGGAATATTTTTGTATTCCCTGGTGCATCCCATCCCCCAAACAAAAGGAAATAGAAATATTTCTTTGATGTATAAGTTTATCTCTATTTTCTCCCTAAAATCCCTGATTTAATAGTATAATTTTGAGGGGAATGAGGGAAAGAGGTAGTAGCCATATATATTTTTTCTTACAAAACATTCTGCATATAAAATAGGAGAGTTAACTTACATTTGCAATTTCTTTCTCAAAAGCCATTATCTTTTCTGCTTCTATAGAAATTTCAGTATCGTTGATGGGGAGGTTTCTTTCTTGGCGAATTAACTTTGCAACAGAAATCATGAAACTAATATAGGCTGAACAGGCCTATAAGAAAAAAGAATGTTTTGCTTTGATTAACTTGTATAAAATTATTAAAATATTAATAAAAAGAACAGTTTAAAATAATTTTAAATATTGTATTAGGCTAAGTTAGAGTATACCTTTAATGAACATCAGCCATAATACTGCATGAAGATTTTATTATGAGTATTATTTTAGATTTATAGTGTCCATTTAATCTTATAATTTGTACTGTGGAAGTACTAACTAGTCCTAGTAGTTTCTAAACTATTGCATTAAATCATGAGTTGGGATAAGGCACTAATTATAGAGACAGTTATTCATTGTAATCAACCTTCTAAATGTTTGAAGGAAGCTCTTCCATAAGTACTTTGCCTCTTGTTAATTAGTTTTTCTCCTTAGCATGCTGGAATTTGTATACTCACAAACCATATTTGGGTCAACTTAAACACTCGACAGTTTTCTTCATTAATATTGCCTTTTGTGTAAAAATTTTACATTGATGTTAGGATGTTGCACCCAATCATCATCTGTGCACAGAATTAAGAAGAGTGTATCAATCTGTCATCAGTCAAGAAAACCATCATAGAAAATCAGCTTTAAGGATATAGAATGGTAAAGAAAGTGCATATTCTATTTGGAGTGTTTATATACACCCAATTTGTGTTGGGTAAAATTTTCAATAGATATTTATCTGGGATTTCTTTGCTTTGTTTGAAAAGTGGCATGAATTTACATTAAATTATAATTTAAAAGAAAGCTTTTATAGAATGATGTATTGCTGGTATTTAATATCAGATGAGTTATTTAAGATGTATAAAGGTATGTCAAATGAATGTTGGAAATTAACAGTAAAGAAGGGACTTTTTATCATCTCTGGTGGACCTTCAATAAAGCAAAAAAATAATTGGAGTATGATTCATATTTTAATATAGAAAAATTTGAAAATGAAGGTAAAGATGAAACCCAGAAATTTTCTTTTGGGCCTAATGGAAAAATACTTGGATTATATGTTGACGTATATAATAACAACATCTGTTGACATATATATTAATCTTCCAAAAATGGAAGGACACTTTGATTTCTACCATGGATGAATGGCTGCAGAAGCTGATGGAGTTGGCTGAAATTGAAAAATTGACCATTTTGATTAAAGAAGACTATGAGTATTTTTGCTTCCACAGGGAGACTGCTTCTGAACTTTGTGCTTGAAGTGGAAAAGAATGAAATGCTGATTTTGGGTTTTACCAATTAGAATGATAGATCCTTATTGAAATGGCTAGTTTATATTATGAAAAAAACCCAAAAAGTTGTGATTTGATGTTAATGACTTATTTTACTGCAACAGAGAGAGTATGTCAGTGCTTCTTTTTCTCTTTCCTAATCCTTTCCCACTTTTCCTCCCCACCTCCTCCCTACTGCTTTCCTATTTACTTTCGTATTTTGTATCTTGTTTTTAATTCAATTAAAAATGTTAAACAGAAAAGTGGCACTGATTCTTCCTTTACACACAATAAAGATAAAGGTAAAGGTTTCCCTATCAAGTTTTGTTCGGCTAGGACACAGTGCTCATCTCTGTTTCTTGGCAGAGGGAGCCAGCATTGTCCAAACATTTTTTTCCATAGTCATGTGTCCAGCATGGCTATACACCAACGGCACACAGAATGCTGCTACCTTTCCACCGAAGTGGTACATATTGATTTACTTCCATTTGCATGCTTTCAAATTGCGAGGTGGGCAGGGGCTGGAGCAAGCTGACAAGCTCAGTGTCTTTAACCACAGAGCCATCATGCCCCACATTGTACCAAATAAGCACACACAGAAAATTAAGTTTTGGGATATGCTGGACAGGTTCTGTACAGTAGTAAAACAGCATTATCTCTTTCAAATGTAATTGGACTATAAAAATCTGTAGCAAATATACTTTTAGTATAAATAGTTTGTATATATGTATGAATACTCTTATTTTCTTTTTTTGTTATTTTATTAGCATTTAATGAAGACACTCCTCATTGAGGCTGCCACATTTGTCAGTAATTAGGTTGGTTGAAAGTCTAACTTTTCATGGGAAACTTTTGCTTATTTCTAAACTTGCATTTACCTCTGTGTACAGTCCAGTGCATTCATAGTAATCACGGGAAGGAAGTCCAAGTCTAGGTTGATCAACCTAAAAAACCAAGTTTAAAAATAATCCGGCCACAAATACAACAACAATTTGTTGGCAGATAGAAGATTGCAAGCAGTGATATTTACTTTTTTCTAAATTTTTTTTTCAAAGTGCCCCTTAAAGTGAGACTTTTTAAATACAAGAATCTAAGGCTAACAATTTGGAGAGAAAATGAGGAGGGAGGAGAGGAAGAGGAGAGGGGAGTAGAAGGGAGAGGAGAGGAGGACTAAAATGAGTACCCTGCCTGACTTCTCACAACTGTGGGTGGTTGACAATATGATGGTGGTATCAAGACATAAAGGTTTCACTCTGCTATACTTCCTATAAGAGAAAATAGATGTTCAATTTCTAAGCATTTGTGGAAGAAGAAAGAAGCTATTACTGTTAAGAGTGACAAAGGACAAATGGGGGATTCAGTATTCTTAGTAGCAAACGTCATAAGACACAATCAAAAGTAGAACTTGAGCATCATAGGGGTGTGACTACAGTTTGATATCCCAAGTTTAATTAGCAATTAAATAAACCTATATAGAACTAAAAACAAGGGAAAAAGAAATATAGGACAAGTAGCTTATCCCTTGGCTCCTACCAAGTACTCACAAAGGGCATTGTTCTTTATTGGCTGCATTCCCAACCATGCGCACATTGTAATGATTAGTCTGTTACAATAATTTGAACATCAGTTTTAATGGAGAGTCCATAACTGAGGATCACAAAATCGATGGGTAGGTTAATCAGACAGATTCTTTTCAAAATTAGAAAAGTTAATTACTTTTCCTAAGCATATACAATCAAGTAATTTGTGGCAGGATGATTTAAATTCAATTATCAAAGGAAATGAATCCTGACTGTATATGACATGTTTAGGAAAACATTTTTAATAGAAATGAAATGGGATTTACGTGTGCATTACTGATGCATCCTTGCTTGTGAGCCATATTGAAGAATCTACAGCAGGATGATGTATTATTTATATGAACCGACATAAGTCTTTATGGATAGGCAATTTAAAATCCCTAGTTTCTCTAACTATACCAGCCAGAAGAAATGCATTTTTAGACATTTCTAAGAACAACAAACTTACATGAAGTATATGTTGTGAGGAGTTTTTATCATCCGTGCCAACAAACATGCTAATGATGACTTTTCTTCCAAATTGAAAATTTAAATCTGCGATGGATTTCTCTGCATTCCATTTGGAGCCTAAAGGAGTAAAAATGTATAGTCAGTGTTGGATAAAGATAACTCCAACTCCACTCTTTTCCATTTGAAAATTATAATGAACAAATAACCTGAATTCACCTACCATGATCCAGATCCCAGTTGTCTGTTGCTATAGGCCATTCTGAAATGCTGGTCATTAGGTTAATCAGTGGTTGCCCTTTTTTGCTGTTAATGGCAGCTTGTGAAAATAAACATGAATTCCATTAATTACAGGTACAGACTTCTTAAACCACTCAATTATCACAATGATGTATGGTGGTGGTCCTGCATTTCCAAACAAATATTTCCTGCAGAATCGTATCTCACAAGAGAAGGTGGAAAATAAACGAATAGATGGAAGTAACTCGAACTTTTGGTGTTTTCACAGAATATGAGAAGTTTGTAAGTGTCACAAAACACATCAATGTTACACAGGTTATGATGACATCACAGAAATGAAACAACTTATATAATATGATATCACTTGATGTCATTCCATTCCCTCTCTCCCTTTCTCCCTCCCTCCCACGGTCTATGGTTTCTGGCCTAAGCAATAAAATGATTTGTTTCTCTCTTATGATTAATGGGAAGATAGCAATTATGATTTGTAATTATGGCTTACATAGGCATTGAACCCACCTATGTAGCATTAGTAAGCATTGTACATCTGTGCAAAATATTCAAAAAGAGTAATTCAGTCAATCAGTCACTCAGTCACATAACTTCTAGTCTCACAACAGAACAACAATACCTGGGTTCCAATGGCATGCCAAACTAAACCAAACCAAACCTTAGTGCATGGTCAATAATTTAATTATCAGTAATATCTACTTTGAATAAAATAATCTCTCCTACTTTTTTTGCTAACCATTTCCTTTATAGATGCCACAAATAGAAGCACCTTATTTACATTCTATCAGTCTTTTCTATGACCTCCCAGAGAGTATCGACAAAATAGATTTAAATTAGTCAACTGTACTATTCCTCTCGAGAATTGAAACAATTAATTAAGAAATATGAACTGAATGCAATACACTGATACTAATCTCGTACATGTGAATTTAAATATGCAAAGAATACTATGGTGCCTATAAAGCAGTTCTCAGGGTTCTGACCAATGCCCTAATAAAAGCAGGAGCCTCAAACAAAGATTCAAGAAAAAAACAACAGTTGTTTATTAGGAGCACTATGTCGGCATGGACCAAGTGAAGCCAGCTCTAACTTCACTCGGTTTGCGCTTTGCCTCTGACCCTGTTTCCCCCTTCCCCTAAGATGTGTCATCAGTCACATTCCCCAATGAAGCAATTTTGCTGGTCATAGAAGTAACTCCCTCTGGCTGTTGTGGGTTTCCAATGGAGATGGCCTTGACTTCAGCTGGCTAGCATGTGTTTTGTTTTGACTAAGGTGCAAATTCCTCGGTGCAGCTATGAGGCACAATTCCCCATTCCCCTGCCTATCACACCTTGAGAACAGGTCAGGAAAGCTTCACGACTTGAGAGAATGCAAGAATGAGACTAAAAAGTAGTAAACTGCTCAAAGTTACCTTGGTGGTTGATGGCAAATCAACCAACCAACCAATCAATCAATCAACCAATCAATCAGAACAAGGTTATATTCATTACTCTTAAATGTGGTAATTTAGCAAGCAACTTACTTTCATTTATACAAGATCTATAGAGCATTTTTGCTTTTGCAATAGCTTCTATATCTTCACTGTCTGTCTTCTCAAGAACTTCTGAAAATGATAAAGGTATATAGATATATATTACCAAGTGTGATACATAATGTAGGTTATGTTCTACTGGTGTTATGCAGAAGCACACATAATGATAACAATAATGATTTCACTAATTTTAGCCTTATAAAAAAAACAAACGAGAACAGAATTCAAAGTTTTATAGTCCAAGTTTCTGGCAGAATTATGAACTAAATTTCCATGATGAAGGGAGAGGCTTATTTCAAGAAAGAAAGAGCCACCACTAAAGTTCCCCTGTGGATTGCAGCAGGTTTCTGCTACCATAGCTATCTTTTACTACAGAAGGTAAATTAAAAAGTGCTTTTCGAAGCAGGTTGAAGAAGGATCTACTGATTCTTCTTTCCTAGAAGCACCAGTGGAATTTCCCTTGCTATACGGTAGGTCCTGTTAGGAAGGAAAATAAAAGAAGCAAAACCAACTTTATACTATATGTTTTAATTTGGTCAGTGGAAACTCAGCAGAGCTTAGAAATCGGCACTACCTCTGCCACAGATTCTCTTCCATTTTGGACATTTGCTTTGTCCCTCTGTAAATATTCAAAGTTTAATGTAATGCTGTTTCAGTTAATGTTTTTATGGTCTCTGTTCCCAAATTATTTTTCTGATTCTCATCAAATTTGACACCTGATACTTCTACTACAGTCCTTATTTGTCTGCATCTAAATATAAAACATACAGCCGACCAGTTTGGACTATCAAGGTTTTGAGCAGTATACTCAACTTGGTAAGCTAACTATCTTCATTCTCATTTTTAGGACAACTGCCCATCCCTTTTGGATCACTGAGTCAGGTGATGCAAGAGTCAGAATGCAATGCAGAGTCTGTTCCACTAAATGAGACCAAGATAATGTTCACTCTTGACCCACTGTTGATGTGGATTTTAGCTGTGGATGTTATTTTTGGTTGTGGCTTTTTCAGCCCCACATTGTTGGGATCTGCTATTATGTATTATCTTCTTTATCTTTTTTGTTTACTCTTGGTCAGAAAAACCTATGACCTTACAGACTTGGATGTAACCTAGTAAATCTTTGAGATTGGTCTTGGATAAACCAGAATATATCTCTTGCTCTTCTGTCACAAAATTGGAATGTATATATAAAAAAAAAATCCAAAATTTGGAGTGACTCATCTGTACTACTGACCTTTCAAAACAACTTCTAATTCATCTCTTAAAATATCAAAATTACTATAACGGGAACTTGTCTCAGGTATGATGTGCTTTTTTAACCATCCTCCACAAGCATACTGGTAAAAATTATTGCAAGGTTGTGCTGTTGTATCCATGTTCTCAATGATTCGGGCAGCTGTCATAAAACAAAATAAATAAAGACATATCAAAGATAATATTTTTTAAAAAAAAATAGTTTACTTTTATCTTTATTGTTATAAAACAGTAACATTAATATTTAGTTTTGTAATGAGAGTTGTAACCAAGGGTGGGATCCTACCAGTTTAACAACGAGTTCGCTGAGCATGCGAAGTGAGCATTTTGCTGAGTGAGGCCAATACTTTGGCTGAATAGACCTAAAAAGGCTCGTCATACTGAACTGCATAGAACAGCCTACAAAGGCTTCTTTGTACTTGTAGCCCACCATAAATATCTTCAGCAACCTGTTTTCCTTTGGGGGAAAAACAACTTAATCGACCAAAAACCTATTTTCCTGGCTGGGAAGCTAAATTAACAGATTTGTTCTACATAACCGCAATTAATGCATAGTTACCTGGAAGGAAGAGTTACTGCACTTAGTTTCACATAACACACATTAAAAGTGGGGAGGGGTACATTTAGGTTATAGACTAGGAATGGTTAACCTTGGAACAGATAAAACAGAGTCAGCTGCTAAGCACGATCAATAACTGATTATAGAAGAAAATGAAATTATTTTTGATCATTGCCAAGAGATGAAATATTCTAACTCAGAAGAATGCCACGTAAAAGAAAATATTCATTTGAGAGGTTTCCACTGCTGAATATATGTTCTCTTTCACTTTCTGACTGTTAAGGGCATATTCTTTCATATGTTAAGAAAGGGATATTTCTGTTTATTTTGGTGACCCAGCACAATTCAAAGACCTGAAAGATTAGACTTCTAAAGTATGAAGGGAATCTCCATGACTGGGGAATGCCCCATATGGCCTAAATTTGCCAATTCAACATATAGATTTAGCAAAGCAGAGAAGTTAGTAGGGCATGCGAGTTGTAATTCTAAAGAGAGTTGATGTTATGAAAAAGCAAACATGGCAGTGATATAAAACCTATTATTCTCAGCCTCCTCCCCAAACTGTTTGCTTCCCTATGAATCTTGATAATATGTGCAAGCTTTTCTCATTTGTATTTAAATCAATAAAACAATTATTTAATACAGGTGCACAACTGGGTTTTCTATGGATCAAGAGGAGGGAGGAAAATTATTATAGAGACAGGAATATGTTTAAAGACACAGTGCATACTTAATGAACTAAATATTAGAGCTGCTATACTTGCTGTGCAAAAAATCCCAACAATGGGATACCAAGAGCTCTTAATTCCTTGTTTTCCTGTAGTGGTTATCTGTATTTTTGCACTGAAATCTATCATTGTAATTATCACCCACAGAGTTAACAAGAAAAAATAAATATAGACTAAACTATGAAATCTTTCTGCCTTAGTCTGCAATGTGCTCTACATGGGGCAGCCTTTGAAGAGCATTCAGAGACTTCAACTGGTCCAGAATGCAGCCACGTGAGCGATTGTGGGTGTACCTTGATACACCCACGTTACACCTATCCTCCGCAAGCTGCACTGGCTTCCAATCGGTCTCCGGATATGCTTCAAGGTGCTAGTTATCACTTATAAAGCCCTTCATGGTATTGGACCTGGGTACTTGAGAGACCGCCTGCTGCCAATTACCTCCCAAAGACCCATTAGATCGCACAGGGTTGGCCTCCTCCGGGTTCCATCCACTAGCCAATGCCATCTGGCTACGACCCGGGGGAGGGCCTTCTCTGTTGCAGCTCCAGCCCTTTGGAACGAACTCCCCGCGGAGATTCGGACCCTCACCTCTCTCCCTGCTTTCCGAAAAGCCGTTAAAACCTGGCCATGTCGGCAGGCCTGGGGTTGATGAGCTCCCTTCCCCTCTCAACAGGTGTGGTTATTGGTCATTTTAAATGTCTATTTTGTACTTGTATGTTTCCCTTTCCCATTTAAGTTGTTTGCCGCCCTGAGTCCCTTTTAGGGAATAGGGCGGCATATAAATAAAATAAAACTTAAACTTAGCCTACTACAGTGCTTCTCAACCTTGGCGACTTTAAGTCCTGTGGACTTCAACTCCCAGAATTTCCCAGCTGGGAGTTGAAGTCTACAGGACTTAAAGTCGCAAAGGTTGAGAAACACTGGTCTACTACATCAAGCAATGCAACTTTTTGCTTTTTTTGTTTCTTGTTTTTGTTTAGACCTATGGCTGGTTTGCTTAAAATCATTTTCATAATCATTTAATAAAATAAAATTAAATTTGTAAAAGCATGTTTCATTGAAAACAATAATCAAGGTAATGATATGTTGTATATGATGAAGCAAATGTGTTGTCTTGAATTTAGCAACTGCAGTTCCAACATTATGCAATGACAAGATTGGAAACAGCCTTATCTGTCTATCTATTCCTTTATACTCACTGATTTCCCAATATAGTACAGTATATTACAGCATGGATGACACTGCTATGCAACCTCTCCAAGCTGAAGTAGTGGGGCAACCCACTTCAAACTTCGGATTTTAGCTAGTGTCAGCATTTGGCAAAATAGATTTTCAGGTCTAATGGACTTACATAAGGCAAGGCAATCAGCTGGCTATAAACATACAGTAATTATTAAACTATAATACGTGGGGAGATTCAGACTTCACCATCCTCATGATTAAATCTCATCGTTTGATTTGATTAACTGAGTAAATTGGAGTTCAATTCCTTTTTCCATGATACCACAACAGATGTACCAGTGATAGATTTGCTGTCTCTTCTAAAGTGATTTGTAAACTCTGTTTACATCTAAATGCCATAAAGGTTCTCTAAGTTCCAAAAAAGAGATCTGAGTATCATAGGACCCCACCCAAATTTCCCAAAGTCAAGATCAAGTTGTAACTTGACAGAGTGAAATAATTAGATGAGTTAAGAGGGTAATCTTATTAATTTTAATTAAATGTAAATCAAACTGAATCAAATAATGTTATTGTCTTGTCCCTGCCCACCTCTTTTTGGAGGATAATTCTTCCCTCCACTTCCAAACATTGGTGTTGGATAAGGTTCCTAAGAATATTATGGACAGTCAGGAAAATAAATAAATGGGTCATTGAATCCAGAGTTCTTATTCAAGGCACAGGCTCAGATTAGCCTATTTGAGACACATTATGTGACATGTGGCTCAGTGGCTAAAACACTGAGCTTGTGGATCAGAAAGATCGGCAGTTTGGCGGTTCGAATCCCTAGTGCTGCGTAACAGAGTGAGCTCCCGTTATTTGTCCCAGCCTCTGCCAACCTAGCAGTTCAAATACAAATTAAAAAAATGCAAGTAGAAAAATAGGGACCATCTTGGTGGGAAGGTAACAGTGTTCCGTGCATGCGCCTTTGATGTTTAGTCATGCCAGCCACGTGACCATGGAGATGTCTTCGGATAGGACAGCACTGGCTCTTTGGCTTTGTAACGAAGATGAGCACCGTCCCCTAGAGTCAGGAATAGCACATATGTGGGAGGGAAACCTTTACCTTTTACCTTTATGTGAACACTTAGCTTTCTGGAGAAGGCTCTGATGCTGGGAAAGGAAACAAGAAGCAAAGTGGATATATTCAGCTACAGTGGCAATGAATGCATTATTGTAAGACCTGAGGTTATAGATAGATTGTTGTGTAGTAAATCTATCTATGTGGTCATGAAGAATCAACATGGACTTGATAGCAAATCATTGCCCAAGATGACTCTTGATCCTGAAACTGCACTGTTGTCCTTGAAATCCACAAATCTTTGGGAGATCCATTCCTTTCCTTTATATTTCATTCTATAAACTTGGAGCATTGTTCAAGGAGTCCGAATCAAGTTGCTTATGGGTATGTAATCTCCTAAATCTGCTGTTAGGAGGAAACAGACTTAGAGCAATTCTCCACTCTAGCCTAAGATGTTTCTGTCTTCTGCTGTTTCCTGCTGCTTCTTAGGTCAACTTCAGTTTGGATTGAAATGGGTTAATAACAGGTCTGGGCTGGAGCTATGTGGACTATGCCCATTGCAAGATCTGATTGCACATCCCCGACTACTTGTCCTTATCATTTATGTAGGGAAGGGAAGTCTTGCTGGATGCCCACAGAAAGATGTAAGATTTGAATGGAACATGAGTTCCTAGGGATGAGAAAAGTTTCATTGACTTAACTTGCCATCACTGATCAACTGCAAGACTATAAAAAACATGTAGACGCTGTCTACATAGCGCAATGACCAGACCCTGAGGGGTGAAAGGAGGACAAATGATGCAAGCAGTTGGAGCTGAGGCTACCAGAAGATCAGAGCAAAGAACTGCTGAGGAACATCTGCTCTGAAGGGTTTAAGACAGCTCTGATGAGAAAAGAGTATTTTTAAAAAAATCAAAACCAACGAAGACTTTGTGGTTTCATTTGCAACAGGCTGTGAGTAAGGGAGGATGACATCTGTTTGAGGGAGAAGTGGGGCACCCATAACGGCAATTGGCAAAGCAGAAAGTGCAGATACTGCATATCCTTATCCAGAAAAAAACTCACTCACCCCTGTAGTTTGATAGTTTAATGACTATATTTGCAAACTGAACTATTTTTTTAAAAATCGATTCAAATCCCCCCAAATACAAAAGAAGATCCCAAACACCTGATATTGTTACCACAATCAGTTATCAAAATTCATTTTTCAACACAGTATTTATCTCTTGGAGACATTTAACACCTAATTTATGTAAAAAAAACCCACTTCTATTACATGAGTTCCCAGAGAATGGAACCCAACATAAATCTGTTATATATCTATCAAGAGTGGCTAAAGAGCCACACTAGGATCCTGAAGATTGTGAGTTCTAGTTCTGTTGTAGGCATGAAAATTGACTGGGTGATTTACATCGGTCTCTCTTTCTCAGGGTTATTGTAGGAAAAATTGGACGAGGAAGGAGTATTAGGCATGTTCACTATCTTGAGTTATTTATAAAAACAATAAAGGTGGGTTAAAAATAAATAAATAAATATATAAACATAAGGTTATAGCACTTCAAATTGTAAATTTGTTTAAAACATCCAATAAGTGATGGCTTTTCAACTAAAGTGTTTTATTCAGCACTTTTTTCAATATACGAAAGTACAGTTCCTTAATGTGCCTCAGGAATATGATTCAGCAACTAAAAAGTATTTTGATTAAGTAATTGTAACATTTTGTTCTAGGTTAATTGGTCTTGGATAGTAAAAATATTTTATTAACTAGAAACCTTGAAAAGCAAATATTAATTTAATTATTAAACATTAATCCTGATAAGTAAATGTTTTTTTAATAAATAGCATGCAAGACACTACAGGAGTCAATTATGCCATTCAGATAAAGTTTCACCTTCATGTTATCTCTGTTCTCACAAATCAGAATTCTGTACAGTCCAGAACACTATAAAACGTGCAACGAAAGTTTAAAGGAAAAATTAGTATCAAGCACTTGACTGCATTGATACTAGTGCTTATCAGTGTTGGTTAATTAACTCACATTCTAGGTCGCATAATGCACTGAATCTTAAACTAACCAACTTGGCTACTTCATACTCTGTGTCACAATTCTCTCCTTCTTTCCCAATTAACACCAACAAAGTTTCAAACATTGTCACATAGATAACTAAGTCTTTAATTATCCTGGTTCAATGCAGTACATGAACTCAGCCATTATGAATAAACAACAACAACAACCACTAGTCTTGTAATTTTTCCTCTTGCTAATTTATGTCCCTTACCAAGGATTTTGACCATATATTTTAAAATATTTCAAAAGTTAATATGCTGTGCCCTGTTGACTTCCCATCTCCACTCCCACTCCATCCCCTTGCCATGCCTGTTAGGGCAGAAAAAGTAACGCAGAAAAGAAACTAGTTTACTATCTGTTGACAGTGCTAAAGTTATTAATGCAAATTTAAAACAGCTCTTTATGTTAGACAGGTGAGAGGACAAAAGACTTCATTTGCGTCAGCTATACAATGGATTTTTTTGACCTTTGCGCTAATATGATTTTTTTTCCACTGGTGATTGTAGCATTTATCATCTGGTTATGACTTGACATTATTTTCTTTCTCCTTCGGAACTTATCCCTGACAATCACGTGCTGTATGGCATCTTGGCACGATGTAATTGATTAGACCAGGGGAATCTGCAGGCAATTGAAGTCCTGTCCCTTTCTTATACATGATAATTTGTAGCTGCCAACTTACATTTTCATCCCCCCCTCCTCAATGGATGCTCCTAAATCAGTCTTTTATACACCACTGAGAATGCACAAAACTAAACGTATTGCTTTTAATCTAAATGGAGGTGGGAAGAAAAGGTCCCAGTTTTTATATATGTTTTAAAAGCATGTTTCTTAGCCTGTCATACCACACTGCAGTAGGATTGTCAACTGTTTTTGCTCATCCTTTTGCAGCACAGCAAGAAAGTAAGCATTAGCCTAATTAATTTTGCATGGGAAATGCATTTCTATTATGCCTGTATAAGGGTAAATATGTCCCTTTTGTAAGACCTCTGACAAATCATTAAAAACATAGGTATTGTTCAGGGTTTTTCAAAGCTTTAACGAACACGGTCCCCTTTCAATTCAGCTATCTTACCTATTTGGTTCCAACATTATTTGCATGACTTTATGCAGTTAGGATTAGCACAATAATCAGCATAGTTACTGTAGTTTAAGAGGTATTTTAATAAGCTAATCATATAAAGCAGAGCGCAACCACAGACCTTCTTCCCCTTCCCTGTGAAATGATTGGTTGTCATTTCAAAATAAGGAAAGGAAATCCTTGACATTCGGAGATTCAAAGATTGATTCTATATATTAGAACCAGCATGGGTGAGTCTATGCCCACGCCATTAAGTCAGCATATCATCTTATATATTCTCATTAACAAACAAAACACCACATTTTGAATCACTAGGTCTACTTCCCTTAACCTTAGGCGTTTTATAGAGATGTTTCATGGGATGACCAAGACTGTTTGAGGGAAATCTATTAATATCTCATCACAAGGCTCTGTGTTTGCAGAGGTCTGTTAATTTTAGGAGTGCTCTAATACAAAACCTGATGTTGTACAGCTGCAAGTGATTCCATTATTGTGTTTGATTTTAATCAAAGGAATAGAACTTCACAATTCTGGATTTATGATAAATATATCTTTCTTGAGTTGGCTTACCTGCAGGTGCTTTCTACAGTTTCCACTGTGGTATTGTATTGTTATATCTCTAACTTTCAAAAGCAGATTGTCATGTGGAGTGGAAGTGTAAAACAGATGTACAATTCAAGAGACCCAACACAAAAAACTGGCTTGTGCTCATGTCTCTGGGATACATTATTTTCAGAAACTCATTATTAATGTAGTAAAAGAAATGGAGACATTATATCTATCTTACCTGATTTTATACAGTCTGAAGTTTTACAAATACCATCTGGAAAAAAAAGAAAGAATGTATGAAGATGTTATTTTTTTTCTCATAGCACATAAACATCATTGTTCATTAAAATTTTGAGACTCATCCCTAATAGATACAAACTAAATGTGTCTATTTATATAATGCAGACATCTGCTTCTTCAAGACATTTGTACTAGGTCTAGTACTAGGTCACTATTCTGACAGCAAAGAATTTAAATAGAAGCTTCATCAATATAAAATAAGTATACTAAAATTAGGACAGGATAAAGTGAAGTTCTCAGTATGCATGAATGCAAAGGGAAAGACAAAGTATTGTTTGAGAAGGAAAATATTTGTTTTTTTATCATGTCGATGCTTGACTTGGGAAGGAAACATGCTAGACAAAAAACTAAAAATATCTGTGGAGTAAGGGTTGAGATTGATTTGAGGACAAAACAATTATTGAGACTTGAAAACAAACCTCCTTTTGATTGTCCCTTAGATTGGAGGTCAGAAAGTAAGATGGGCAATTTTTCCAATTCAAGACTTTCAATGAGAAGTGGCAGACAAATATTTTAAAACAATGGCATTTCTACTGAGAAATTAATGACGATAACACTGTTTTTGGAAAAGCCAAGTGAGGCGATTTCTTTCATTATGGTCTTTCTTACTACTTCCCACTGAGAGTCATTGTGGTTGGAAATTTTAATATTTTAGGTTGAGGTCCCTCATGCAGCAAGATAGATTATTTCAAATATGGATTATTATACTTTTCTGAGACAAAAAGACACCCAGAATAGGCTTGTTTAGAGCGTGGGTGGAAGTGTGTGGCTAACCATATATTTACTGATGTTTTTGGTTTGTTTAGGGATCTAAAATCCCATCTACCTATCTACAGAAAGAGCTTTGGCATACTAAGGATGCAGCTGCCAAATCTGGGCTGAAAAAAATTCAGTTGGCCACTTGGTAGAAGCTTGATGATCTCTTTCTGACCTCTAATGGTCATCTGGATTATTTTCAGCCCACATAGATAGGCTTAATTTAAGGACAAGTAAGTGATAAGATCTGACAAGAAATTGGAACTGCTGATATTTGTTTCTATTTCTGTGTATTCAGATGACAAGGAAGAAATATTTGATCTCTGAGTTATGGTAGCAGAAGTAATTTATATGAAAAAGGAACTGAAAATTTCTTAGGTGAACATCTTCTCCATAATTTAACTATTATTTTTTTAAAAAAGGAACTCAATCTATTTTCGGCCACCCACCCACACTTTAATGTAATGCACATTCTTAAACTTCACCAAATTATGAAAAACACCACATTATTTGGACCTAGGTTTTGCCAGAGAATAGAAAGAAGAAAGAATTAAGATGCTAAAATAGATATGATATATGTCTTCTTAACAGTTTTTAAAGCTTCAGAAAGGAAATATTTTTGTCACAGTAGGAAAAGGAAATGACTAACAGAAGTTGATTTAAGTATGTTAAGTATGTATGTGTTAATTTTTTTAATGGCTAGGGCAGTGTTTCTCAACCTTGGCCACTTGAAGATGTCTGGACTTCAACTCCCAAAATTCCCCAGCCAGCATTCTGGGAGTTGAAGTCCAGACATCTTCAAGTAGCCAAGGTTGAGAAACACTGGGTTGGGGATTTTTTTCTGAAGAAATAATCTTGTATCAGAGATTACCTATTACATTTTCTATTACAAAAATTACAGGAAATTGACCTAAAGACTAAGAAGTAGCCCTAGAAATATAGATAATTTAGGTTTATTTTCTCTGCCACCCAGAGGGAAGACCAAAGCCAATGGAAAACAATAGGCATTCTTTGAGAGATAAATGTTAGGTGAGAAATAGATAAGGAGACTAAGAAAGAGAATAAGTTCTGAAAGAGATCTGCCTTTCTCTAGGTTTCAGTGAGAGAAGTATCAGATTCACATACAGAGTTCCGAAATGTATATTTAATCTTCATGTTGCTAATCTGTTCAACCTATCTGTTAGTAAATAAAACTCAAATATTAAAAAATGCCAATTCACCTCTAACTACCATATTCCAGTCGCAAGAAATATAGATAAGTGGAGGACTCTATATTTTCAACACTCAGAAAAGGCAGGGGAGGAGAATATTAGTGTAATGTTGGCAAATATTCTTTAAAATATAATTACAGTATTACATTTTTTACACATCCATCCTTTTTCTCTGCAGAGTTCATGGCTCTGTGAGGTGAGGGGGGGTGTTCCTCCATTTTCTTGCCACAGTCTTGTGTCTTTGGTTTGATATAGAATAATTAGCCCAAATATGGGAATTTGAGTGTGACATATTCACTACATAACTATATTCACTATGTTACATTTACTGTCTAGTGGATGATGGAATCCTACTTAGTTATCTTTGAAGCCCGATTCAAATAAAGATCTATCAATTAGTAAGTTTTATTATTAAAAATGGCAACCTAGATTTTAAGATATAAATATTAAAAGGAGATGCTTATTTTATATATTGTAATTGTTAGATTCATCTCCTGTTTTTTCTCCAAGAATTCAAATATATCTATATTCACACAACAGCAACCTTTTGATGTTGATTGGGCTAAGAAAGAATTACCATTCCGAAGTTACTCAATATGTTTCTATACCTACGGTTGGACTTGATCTTGACTGTTCTTGGCTCTAGTCCTACCTTTAGCCATTAAATCATACTACATCACAACAGAATATGGACTATTTTCTAGTTTAGTAGCTAAAATTTCAACAGTTCTACAGCTCAATCATTCTAATCAAATTGCTCTACCTAGGGTATTATAATCAAATCTGTTTCTGGGAAATTATATTCACTGACATTTTGTCTCCTCACTTATAATGCAATATTTTCAATTTTTGTTACTGACATTTTAAGTTTAGGGGGGGGTTCCTACTTACCATCATAAGTTGCATACAGAATGATCATGGTGATGGCTACTATAGCAAGAAGCAGCACTACAGCAGCAAGTCCAATTTCCAGTGGACTCCAGCGCAGTTTTCTCTTTGGTTTTGGGGAATTCATTTCAGTTATATCCATCTGACTTTCTGACTTAGCCATAACCTAGAGTCTGGCAAGAAAAAGAAGACAAAAACCAGTGACCCAGTGGTAGAAGAATGGAAATCTTTAGTTCCTCTTAGTCATTTTTTTTCTAATGAGGAAGAGAAAATACTGAGTTTTTCTTAAACAAAGAACCAGTTAACATAGTAAGTCGAGGTGTTTTTTTGCTACTTACAACCCACAGAATAATGGTGCTCTTACACAAATAGAGAGTAAGGCTAAAAAGGGACTAAAAACAAACATCAGCTTGCTTTTATTTCCCACATATCTGTTTTATTGTAGTCTACTGGTACAAGAGTTCACAAGTAAGTGAAATGCAGCTGTTTGAATAAAAATTAACTTAACCTTTCAATCTTTGATCCTTTGCCAATGAACAAAAGTGTTTCATTTTGCCTCTCAGCAATTTTCAAATCCTTCTAGCAATTAATACTTTAATCAACTTTTTATATGTAATCATTATTAAAGATTTTTAAAAATGTAAATAAAAGTGATACAAACTAATGTAACATAATAAAAAAGAAAAGAAAAAGAAATAAGAGAAAGTGAAAAGGAAAATAGAAAAGAAAGAACAAAATTACAAAGAAGTACATATTGATCTGCTTTCCAGCAGTTATAAGTACAATTATACATTTATAAATGTACCTTTTACTCTATGGTTACTACATAATCTAATAATCAAAACCATCTATTATGAATTCATTTTTTTTCTGTTTCATGTGAAAAATCTATAATAGATTTCCAGTCAGCAATAAATGTAGATACTGTTTTTTCTCTGATCAAATACATTTTAGCCATCTATCAATGCAATACAATAGCAGTTGGAAGGGACCTTGGAGGTCTTCTAGTCCAACTGCCTGCCTAGGCAGGAAACCCTATACCATTCCAGACAAATGGCTATCCAACATCTTCTTAAAGTCTTCCAGTGTTGAGGCATTCACAACTTCTGGAGGCAAGCTGTTCCACTGATTAATTGTTCTAACTGTCAGGAAATTTCTCCTCAGTTCTAAGTTGCTTCTCTCCTTGATTAGTTTCCACCCATTGCTTCTTGTTCTATCCTCAGGTGCCTTGGAGAATAGTTTGACTCCCTCTTCTTTGTGGCAACCCCTGAGATATTAGAAAATTGCTATCATGTCTCCCCTAGACCTTCTGTCTATTAAACTAGACATACCCAGGTCCTGTAACCGTTCTTCATATGTTTTAGCCTCCAGTCCTCTAATCATCTTTGTTGCTGTTCTCTGCACTCTTTCTAGAGTCTCCACGTCTTTTCTACATCATGGTGACCAAAACTGAATGCAGTATTCCAAGTGTGGCCTTACCAAGGCATTATAAAGTGGTATTAACATTTCATGTGATCTTGATTCTATCCCTCTGTTTATGTAGCCTAGAACTGTGTTGGCTTTTTTGGCAGCTGCTGCACACTACTGGCTCATATTTAAATGGTTGGAATTGGAATTGGAATTGGAATTGATTTTATTTGTAGGCCGCCCTTTTCCCTGAGGGGACTCAGGGCGGCTCACAGAAACCAGGGAGAGGGGAATACAATACAATACAGTACTAAGACGACAACACATAATAAAATAATACGCAACATGCATAGTGGTTGTCCACTAAGACTCCAAGATCCCTCTCGCAGTTACTACTATTGAGGAAGGCACCACCTATATTGTACCTGTGCATTTCATTTTTCTTGCCTAATTGTAGAACCTTACTCTTTTCACCATTGAATTTCATTTTATTAGATAGTGCCTAATGTTCAAGTTTGTCAAAATCTTTCTGTAACTTAAGCCTGTCTTCTGGAGTATTGGCTATTCCTGCCAGCTTGGTGTCATCTGCAAATTTGATGAGTTACCCATTTATTCCCTCATCCAAATCATTGATGAAGATGTTGAAGAGTACTGGGCCTTGCGGTACTCCACTGCATACTTCCCTCCATGTAGATGCTATTCCATTGAGGATTACACATTGAGTGCGGTTGATCAGTCAGTTACAAATCCAACTGGGGGTGATGCTATCCAACCCACATTCGTCTATTTTATCTAGTAGTAGGTTATGGTCTACCTTATCAAATGCCTTACTGAAGTCCAATTAAACTATATTGACAGCATTCCTCTGGTCCACTAATTTGTCACTTTGTCAAAGAATGCAATAAGATTAGTCTGGCATGATCTGTTTTTGACAAACCCATGTTGGCTTTTGGCTATTTCTTTGTTTACTTCTGGGTGTTTGCTAATTTGTTGCTTGATTATCTGTTCCAGAATCATTCCTGGTATTGAGGTCAGGCTGATAGGTCTATAGTTTCCTGGATCTATTTTTCCCCTTTTTTGAAGATGGGAACCACATCAGCTCTTTTCCAGTCCTCTGGCAGTTCCCCTGTGCTCCAGGATCTCTGAGATCTCATCTGCCAGTTCCTTCAGAACCCTGGGGTTTAATCCGTCCAGTCAGGGTGATTTGAACTCATCTAGGGTAGACAGGTGCTCACTTACCATTTTCTTCCCTATTTCAAGTTGTGTTCCTAATCTGATTTTTGTGGTGCTGTTTTTGATAGGTTGGACTGTTTTATCCCATCATCTTCACCAACCTTTCCTAGTCCTGAATCTTTACATATGCAATTATCTTCCTGAACGTTTCATATATTTAAAAAAATTCCAGCTGTTTTTTCCATCAGTTCCAAAAGAAACCTCTTGTTTCAATTATATATTATTTTTTAAGAATATGTGAATTAGTATATGTATTTGAATCCAGAATCTTTTAGCTTTTTACACATCTACCAAACTTGGTTAAATGCCCCTTCTTGTTTATATTTCCAACATAAATTTGAAGTACCTTTATAAATTTAGAAAATTTCTCTGGTAACATGTAACCCATATGTACTCTGGTACAGTACTTAATAAAAGTACTATTTAAGATTACAACATAGTGTACATTTCAGTCTTTTCAGCCACATTTTTCTCATTGTTACAGCTTTAGATTATACTTAAAATGGGTTAGATTTTAGCCCAAATTTTGAATTTCAATAAGTTATGACATTTTAGCAATTACAGATTTATCACTTGTACACAATTCTTTTTCAAACTCAGTCTTACAATGTTCACCACGATGAATTATTTTGTTTTATGTATTTATGTATGTATGTATGTATGTATGTATGTATATATGTATGCATGTATTTGTTTATAAAATTTATAGGCTGCCCATCTTACATCAAGGTAACTCTTGGTGGCTTTAAATCATTAAATCTTGAATCTTTCTAATTGTAAATATGAGAATCATTGACAATTATATCTCTGTGACACTGGTTCTTCTCTTTATTTTATATTTCCTTTGACAATAATGTAGTATTTAAAAAGTTCTTAATTTATTACTCTACTAGTATACAACCATATCAGTAGGTTAGGGATGGGATTAAGGCAAATGGGAAGCCTGCTTTGGACTTGAGAGTCAACCCGGAAGAGGTCTGGTTAATATTTGGATGGGAGACCTCAAAGAAATATCAGAGTTGTAGGCTAAATTGAAAGTAAAACAAATGAACAAAAAAATCCTGAAAGAATGCAGTTTCCATGTTGCTGTCAAGAAAATTTCATAGAGACATTCCTCAACTTGCTAGGAGTTGAGCTCAATTTGAAGGAGCCTTTTTTTAATACCCGAGAAAAGAAGAATAAGAAGAAAAAAAGGAACTCCCTTGGGTATAAGATATAGATTTGAAGCTGTACAGCTCAGTGAAGATGTTGATTTCATTTGTGACAGCTCAGAACAATGAGAATCTATGCAAAGAGAGGGATGGGAAATTCGACAGCCAACCTTGTAATGCCTTTATATCAATCTATGGCCTAGCCCTAAGTGAAATTCTGATTATTTTTCTGGACATCCTATTTGGGAAAAAAAAGATATAACATTGCTGGACAAAGCACAGAAGAGTGCAAGCAAAATTGTTGAGGCCCCAAGCATCATCCTTGCAAGTAAAAGCTAGAATTTTTAAAACTTTAGTTAGGAACAAATGTGATGGGGTGGAGACATTATTGCTCTCTCTGCTCTCACATGGGCCTCTGGACCTTCAAAATTCACACAAGAATCTTGCTTTTCTTCATGCATGCTTTTACATGATTTTTAAAGGCTGCAGATGCTTCAGAAAAGCATTATCTCCAAAGCTGCTTGAAGAACAAAGACCTCATGCAACTTGGAGCAACCTCAGGAAGGCCGCAGTGGTCTGTCAACCGAAAGAGGACCTGAAGATAAGCAGTTTGGGCAGATCATGGGGCGCATTGGGCCACGACAGCAACCACAATGGTCTCCAAGGTTTGTGGATCTTGGGGAATAGTGCAAGATGACCTTTTTGATTGGCAGCAGTAACACTAGGACTGAAGACAAGGCCCAGGTCTCTACTTTAGGCCCAGTCTTAGCCCTGCTGCCAAGTGCAGCTGTTTAGGGTGGTTGACATGGTGGGGGAATAGATAATTATTTCTCCTTTGTTTTGCGGGAAAGGGACATACCAGCTGAGTAAAGTTAGGCATTTTCTCACATTCAGATACATTGTGCTCAAACGGTTTGCCATTACTGACCTAGATGATCTGTTCTATGACTCAAAATAAGATTGATGGTATGTTGCAGTTTTTCCATCTTATGGTTCCTTAAAATTTATATTCTTCCCTTCCCATAATGTTTTCTTGAAATTTGGAATAAAAATAATCAAGATAGCATGAAACCTATCAGAGATGGGTGGCATAGCAGTTACAGTTTCAGCCTGCAACCTTGATTTGGGACTGTAGTGGGAGACTGTAGGATTACCCATCCTACTATCAAAACTTTGCAGGATTCTTGTTATTTAACCAGCCCTTGTGTGGTAGATACAAATTGGGCACTGCTCCCCTAAATGGTGAAAATTACAGGTAAAGAGATTTTAGCTACTGATTGTGGAAAATTGATGGTAATCTTCAAGAAATTTCTGATTGCAGTATTTCCTAATTTCACATCTCTTTTTAAGGATTTGAACTGTCACTAACAAGCCTGGAAAGAAATCATGAAGCCAAGCAGACTGTAGAGCTTTGCAAGCAGATCTCCAAAGGCAAAAATGTGCAATCTACATGTGGATTTATAGTTCATGCTATTATGCTTTGGAGCTTTATTTGCATACTACCAAATGCAAAATATAGCCAGAGAAGTGTTTCTGCATGGCTGTTATGCGCTAACAAACTATACTTATTAAATGAACCCACTGCTTTACAGAGCTCAATTCTGTGGTTGCTCATGCAGACAGAACACAAATTTTTAAATGCTTAAGAATAATTTCTCCCACGCAATAAAAATAACTGTAATACTATAATCATGTTGGCTAATTTTCCATCAGATTCACAATCAGTAGAATATTCCATCCTATATACACCTGTGTGGTCAAAGTATGACAAATGAGAGATGATTGATTTCATATGGGGAAAATGGGAATCCAAAACTCAACATTCCAACACTTACATTTCAAATGTTGTACGGTTTGAACTTTCTTGACACACCTGGAATGTTTTGAAAGGAGTAAATTATACACTCCCCCACCCCAATTGTATATACTGTTTTGTTATGTTAATTGAGTTTGGGTAGTATCAAATTTTGCTTTTTTTCAGTTCTGCGGGGGTTTAACATGCAGCTTACAAATACTTTAAATAAATGGTGTCATAATGTAATCACATCTGGAATACTTTTAGAAGTGTAAGTTATCAGACCTTAAAAAGACATTATACAGCTGAAACTGGTCCAGAGATTACTCTGCAAAATTACAGAGCTATTGAAGCAAACCCTCTATTAAAGAAGATTAAAATATTTAGGACATTTTAGATCAGGAAAGAAGTGAATAAACACATGACATAGATAATATATAAAATTATGCATGGTAAGGATGAATGAGACAGAGAGTTTCTTCCTCTATCATAGCCTTCTACATTTGACTAACAACTTCCTGTTTTAATTCACAAAGAAAATAATTATGTGTTTATTTTCCCCAAATTCCTTTTTAAAATTTCTCTAATATCTGTTCTTTTCCACTTTTTTACTGAAAACTAAAAATGTAACACATTTTTATTTTTCTAGACAGGAAAAATGAGGGAAATTCTAACAATAAATTCTGTTCCACTTAGCTGAATGAGAACTGTAAACAAATGAATAATAATTTTTTTCTCTATTGCATTAAGTATTGGTGTCTCCTTGATATTTTCTTGACTAGTGATTAAGACCTTTTAATTCAGACCCAGATTCTATTAGCATTGGAATGTTTTCACTCTGTCTTAAATTTGGAAAGTAACTGAATTAATATCATTTAGACTGATTAGCAAGGTAATATTTAAATTAGGAATCCTAGAATGTGTATATTTTACAAATTGGCTTGAGTAACATAAGGGTTGTTTTTGCCTTGTGGCACATTGCCCAAAATGTGCTTAAAGTAACCAAAACTTTTCTTACTAGTAACAATGAATACAATATGTGATATATATATTCTACATGCTTTCCATATTACAAAAAAGTCTTAACTAACCAAAGCCATAATGGGCAGTGCAGGCCAACTTTTATCAACAATCTGATGTCGTAGAAGATTATGACATGAAAGGACTACATTATAAAAAACATGAATGAATGAATGAAATTAAAATAGGTAATTTCTTAGCAATAAAACTAAGAGAAAGGGAAAAAAAGATGTAATAGATCTGAATGAGGGTCTGTTTTTGTAAAGTGGAGTTAATAAATATGAATGCATTAAAGTGAAGATGTATGGTTAATTGTGCATGAAATCAGAAAGTATGAATGCGCAACATTCGTGTTGTGGGAACTTATGAAAATAAAAATTCAAAGGCTGGTAGTAGTAGTTATAGTATGTGCATATTATGAATTTTAATATAGTTGTAACATAGTGATGAGTATTATAATGATGAATTATTGTAAACAACTGATTTGGAAAATATGCATGGTACTCTGAATAAAAATGATTGGGAGATATCCTTTGGATGGATCAATAGATAGATGGGAATGAAATTACTGATATCAAAAGAAAGATTGGGCCAATTGGATATTTAAGAATCAATGAGAATGGTGGAGTGTTGGGGGAATAGTTTGCAAAGGAATGAATATAAATCTAAAAAGTAGATTTATATCTTCTTTTGATTGATCTGATTGTATATGATAAAATATTGAGAGTATTTACTAAGATGATTTGAAATGTGGACAAAATATTTTTGTAATGATTTTAATGAAACTTAGAAAAGGAAAGGAGGTAACAAGTTAAAGTAAAAGAAGAACTACAACAGGAAAAATGAATGGGAAGTTGTCATAAAGAAAGAGGATATGGAAATTGCTTAGAAGAGAGTGAAAAACAATAGAGTTAGGGTGCCTAGAAGTGAAACAAAATGTGAAATAGGATGTTAGTGGAATAATACAGTGAAAGAGTCTATAGATATATTAAGAAACATGATTGCTGCAGAAATTGAAAACAACAGAATAATATTGAGGTATGGTAGCGTAGTAGTTAGAATTCAGTATTGCAGGCTAACTCTGCTTCCAGCTAGGAGTTCGATCCTGACCAGCTTAAGGTTCATTCAAACTTCCATCCTTCCAAGGTTGGTAAAATGAGGACTGATTGTTAGGGGCAATGAACATGGTCGTTCACAGAGTGCTGTAAAGCAGTGGTCTCCCCAATCTTTTGGGCACCAGGGACTGGTTCCATGGAGAGAGGTTTTCCCATAGACTGGATGGGGTGCGGTGCCAGTCCACAAACCAAGGGTTGGTGACCCCCCTGCTGTACAGCACTGTAGAGTGTTATATAAGTCTAAGTGCTATTGCTATATTATATAATACCTGGCATCTACAAAAAGAATATATAATGTATGATTTCTACAAAAAGGATACTTTCAAATCATTTAGTCAAAAAGAAGAAGGAACAATTAAAAGAAACAAAGAAAATGGAGGGTGGTTTTGATACATGTTGCTTAAAAAATTGTTTTGAAAGTGGGAGGAAAGAACCAAGCAATAATTAAAAATAATGAAATGACGTGGGATGAAACTGAAATAATGGAATGCTGGAAAGAATGCTGCAGTTATTTGTATGGAAATGACAGGATGCATTGAAAAACAGAATTGAAATGAATGTTGTTTATTAGATTTAAATTATGGAATGTTTTGGTGACTTGTGAAGTTGAAGTTTGGTTGATGATTATGATAAGAATGTATATTATGGATGTAAAATATGTATGAGAATAAATTCAAACTTAGTGGTTGAACACTGAGTAAAACTAGAATTTATGGTGTGTAGTTTATTCAATGCAAATGGTGATTTAATGCATCATAAAGTATGTTTATGATGTCATTTTGTGTGCTCATTGGAGATATATGAAGCACTGTATGGATATGGTAAAAAAGATAGTTTGCAAGAAGAGAAAGCTATGGTAACGTACACTGAATGGTATTGATATTTACTGGATCTTTCCCCATCATCTCATTCCTTACTTTCTTTGGTTTACTAATTCTTACTCCTTTTCACATTATATTGATTACTCTAAATGAGAATAGTCACTCAAACATGGCCAAAGTCTATTGAGATTCCAAGAATTCATCTGACTTTTATAGGGGATTAGACAAATCCAGATATTTACTGCTATCAATGGCTTATAATGTGGATATACATCAGTTTTATTCTACTACCTGAAGCCATAAGCCTATAAACAGGTGTAACTGGGCCCAAAATATATGTGGCACAACAGGGCTGATATATTGTTTGCAGACTGTGTCTGACTGTCCACTAGAAGAAACAGGATATTGAACCATACAGATCTTTGGTTCTTCTTAGGTTTTTATTATTAGCTCTGCTCTAATATTTAAATGTTAATTGTTTTTTTTTTAAGTGGGCACTTCAACAAAGCATAAACTAATGATGATGGTGGTAACAGAATCAGTGTATTGCTTTAATCCATATACAGTGCAGCTAAGAAGTTACAAACAAGAAAATAAAAAGGTAATAATAAAAGTTGTAATAGAATGAAAACTCAACTCAACAAAGAAGTGAAAAGAATTGGTGCTGTACTGTTTTGTCTTATGGGTGTGCCCTCTAAGAAGTTATTCCTGGGTTTCATTCTGGCCTTGTGATATTGCTGGTGTTTTTTTAAAAATTAATGTATTGACATGCATGCAATTAGACAACTCTCTTAAGAAAACCAACTAAATGGAAGACAAGTTCTCCTAGTTCAGGCAAATATTACAACATTCTATTTCCCACAGTAGCCAATCAGGTGACCACAGACAGGACATAAAAAACTTTCTTTATGTTATCCATCAGTGCCATGAGAAACTTGGGCTGGATTCACACTTTGTGACAAGCCATAACATGATTTGTTTGGTGAACAGATTGGTAAACAGATTGGAGAACTCAGCCATTCTGGTTTATAAATCTTGCTTTATCACTTAGTAAGATATTGTATGTGCATCAAGCCAATTTTGTTTTATACTAAGTCTGGTTTGACCATAGTCAAATAGTATGAAATATTAGCCTAGATGGGAAAACATTTAAGCCAGGTAGGAGGTTTTAAATTTCTGTTTAGCCATGAAACTCACATGAAGGGAAGTGATTATGGTTATGTGAAAGAATTTGCCTAACATAACAATGCAGTTGAAATATGAAGTAGTTTCCTACATAGAATAACATAAATATCTGCCTAAAGCCTATAAAAAATTATTAGTTTTCTGGAAGAGTATATGAAGAGTGTCAGAATAAAATATAAAGAACTGAGCTTGTAAATTGTGTTCAGGCAGCAAAGTCATTGTTCCTTTTTCTCTAGGGACTTGATAAGTTCCTAATGGATAGCAGAAAGCAAATTTCATGAAAGTTCAAGACAAATTCAAAAAGAGCAATCTGATGACAGCACAGAAAGCTAAACTAAGATAATTTTAATTCAGATTTAATTTTTTGTCAGTATGCAGTATAAACAATGACAACATATCTTCTAAGGCTTTCTGTAAGAGTTACTGAAAACTTATAAAATTATAAAACACACACACACGCGTGTGTTTGTGTGTTTGTGTGTTTGTGTGTGTATGTGTGTTTGTAGATTTTCACGGGGTACAGGTATCCAGGTCTTGGCACATTCGAGTCTTTTCCCATGTAAGATTGAGAGTATCTTGGCGACGTTTCGATATTTATGAAAATACTAAAGATAATTTGTAACTGTTGTAACAATGCAAAATAATGCTTCAGCAGTAACTATTAAAAAGAAAATGCCACCTTTTATGCTTTCTTTTCTGAATTATATGAAATAATGAAGACCCAAAATAAATAAAAGTTTTGAAACAGGACTCGGGAGACACAATGAAAGACCTTGTCTCATTGTGCTACTTGCTGGGTGACTTTGGACTAATTGTTTTCGGTCAGCTCAACCTGTTTCACCTATTTGTTGAGAGAATAAATTGAGGAATGACTTCACCCATGCTACCTTGAGCTCTTTAAAGGGAAGGTAGGATATAGATACAGGAATAAAGAAGCAAACTAACTAACAAACAAATGTATTTATTTTAAAGCCAGCAAGATTAACATTTCGGCCATATAAAATTCTATCTTCCTTCCCAAGATCAGAGGAAAGGTTCCTTAATTTATTAAACAAGTTAAAAATTTTCCCTGATTTAAAAGTACTCCCTTTAAGGTATCTAAACTAATATTTTTTACTGTAAACATATAGATGAATAATTTCAGAAATAACCTTGCCCATCTTGTTCACATAAATAAACAGCTAATATGAAAATAATCTTCAAATATAGTAAGTCCATTGTAGTAGATTAGAAAATGATTCAATTTCTTAATATGGTAAAATGTTTGACTGTTCCTAAACTACAATTTATTAGCACATCAAGAAGGATCTCTCTTGACATGCAAATGTGCTTTATGAAGTCAGCACAACTTTCCCAAAGGAGTTAGCCTTTATATTGCTGCATGGAATATGAATATTTCTATTATTTAAAGAAAACCTATGATCTGTTACTTATCAAAGAAAACTAAAGGAAGTCTGCTACACTGACAGGGTATGTCCTAGTATATGTCACTTTGTAAGTTCTTTGGATGCACTGAAGTCCTGAGAATTAAAGTCAAGAATAAAATAGAGAAACCAGTATTCTGGTAAAATTGTTCATTTCTATTTCTCCTAATATCTTTGCCCTTTGCTCTCTGAAAGCAAAGAGAAACAAACACTTGTGATTTTATCAGATCAAGAAATTGAGAAGCAGCAATAGGAATAAACAGATTTTCTTTTTCATATCTAATTTTGTGGCTTCTCCATATTGCTCTTAAAATACTGTATAATTTAAGTAACAAAGTTGCTAGAATAATGGTATTTTATTTGTTTGGTTGATAATTAAATTTATATGCCACTCATCCACCAAAGGTGACTTTAGGCAGTTTACAATCATTTAATTAAAAATTATCCTTTCAACTCGTATAGAATGCAGATCAATATGAATGATCACACCGAAACAAATTCAATTGATTGAGTGATTCCAAATATCACTGTAATTACTTATTCCCAAATACTAACTAAGTTTCGACTTCATAATAAACCATAAGAAGAATATTTAGGGCACATTTCCTTCTCTAAACAGTGACTGAACTTATCTAGCAGAAGATGCATCTATCTTAGAAATATTATAGTTAATACACTGAGCCATCAGGTATGGCTGATAGGAAGAGCCAATTGCTACATTATTTAATTCGGATATCCTGCCTGTCTCCATTATTCAGCGAGAAGAAAGAACCTTTGTACAACTGAATTGTGTAAGCTTTGTGCACTGTACCGCAGATTATACATTTAAGAAGGGCAAAACAGCATCAGCAACAGAAAAGAATAAGATGTCCACAAATCTGAAACTTCAACAATGGTAGTTTTCATCTGAATACTTGTGGAGGGCAGACTAAAATGTGTGAGAGGCATCTGGAGGGCACTTATTAACTAAAATGAATTAGTCCTAACCATTTCTTGTATATCAAAAGGCATAAGAAGCATCTCACAGGAGCCCTTGAAGGGCAGAGTGTTTCAGTTGTGTTTCAGAGATAAAGACTTGGCACTAAAGTGTGGCTTGGAAGTAAACTGATCTTATTTTAACCCATCAAAGGCACTCCTGAATCCTAGCAGACACATCAGATGTACCATTCCAAGGAGGAAGAAAAAACCATGAGAACTAGAAGTGTAACAGGTTTAAGTTGCTGATTGTGGCCATTAATTGATTTATCAAAGAAAAAGCTGTAGCAACCCTATTCTAATTCATATCTTTCAGCTTAAATGCACAAAAGTTCTTCCTGGACCTAAAGTGTAAACATTGATTAAAAGTAATAAGCAATAAGAAGAGTCCTGTGAATTGTGAAGCCTTAGAAGAAACAACTTACTATCATAATCATGAAAAGAAGAGTATACATCCCAGAAACGTACTGCTTTCTTACTTAAGATAGCAAAAGCCGTTACTGTTTGGATTCTTACGTGATTTATAAATAAGAAAAAAAATTATATTGCATATTTACATACTTGTTTATCACACTTCCAAAATAGGTTCCTTGGTATTGGATCATCTATTCAAAGTTATTCAAAGATAAAAAGCTAATTGCTTCAGGAGTTCTGGCGAGTCAGAAATCCTTCAGATACTGCTAGAGCAGCCCAGCTAACATGACCAATGGTGAGGATGCTGGAAATAGTAGTTTGACAACATCTGGAAGGCCATAGGCTTTCCATTCCCATAAAAGCTACAGCACATGGTTGTAGTGAATTGCTATTTATTAGATTTTTTTTTAAAAAAAATTAAAAATCACTTTTTAAAAAAGCTAAAAGTTGCTCACATGGGGGATCTCCACAATACCTCCAGTAACACATCTGGGGTAATTTTTGCTTGCCAGAATGTCAGTTTGCTCTCCTTCTCTCCCTCTCTCTCTTTTTCTCTCCCTCCCTCCCTCTCTTTTAACTGGGACCACCAAAAGAGAACTACAGTTCCCATTATCCACAGCTAGCACTGCTGGGTTGGGAATTAAACACCCACTGTTAATTGGGTTTTAAGCAGAGATCACCTTTTTTTTTTAAAAAAAAGAACCCCAACAATAGTAAGATTCCCCCTCTTTTCAAATTATCTCTTTGTACACAGCAGCTTCATGGAAGGCATTACACATTTACCAAAAGTTGTTATAAAGATAGCAGGAGTGATACTTTCCTCTTAATGAATAACCTATGACAAGCATAGACATGGGGCACCAAACACCACCTTTCCTATTCCTGGAAGGTTGGGAAAGTCTTTGCTAAGCTTGTTGAAGTAAGGAGGAGGTTTTTGAATACATCGTGTTACTTGAGCTACTGCATTAGGAAGTGAGAGCTCATCCACTTATATGGACTCCCTGGGAGTTAAACAGCAATCACATTGTTCCAAAACTCGCTGATCGCTTGCAAGTCCAGGACAATGGGCAAACATAATGTACATAGAAATAAAACCATGTGTAAAGCAAGTAACTCTGCAATAGCCTATACATTTCATATTAGGAGTACTTTAAATCCAGGGGGAAGAAGTGCTTTTCTTGCTTTAGCCATAAAAGACAAGTGAGAAGCTTTTAGGGTTTTTTTTAAATCTCTCTCTAGAAAGCTTTTAGTTTTTCATTTTCTATTGGAAAGCCTCTCTTTTCCTCCTCTTATCTCTAGCTAAATTCAAGGAAAGAAAGTTTAGCATTGGAATTATTACACTAAGGCAACGGTCCAGGAAAGGAACGCGGGGGGGGGGGTTGCTATTGTAAAAGGCAATGGTTTTTCTCTGGTCGTGGTCCCTGCAGCTTCCCTTTCCACCAAGTCCTTTTAAAAGAAACATAGGTTCAGAGGTGATGGCGATGATGCGGAAGGGGGGGCGGAGGGGGAGAGAATGAACTACTCGGCACACACTCAATACCCCCCCCCCCATACTCGTCATCATCATTACAAAGAGATAATCAAAGGAAAAGTGACATACCCCAATCCCTCGCTCTGGATGCCTTTCCCTGCTGTTCACACCTCTGCCTTCTGGCATTGTGCCTTTAAAGTCCCCCTCCCTCCACCCCCCCCACGCCTCTTGCTCCACAACTCCCCACCTCCTCGCTTCTCCCGCTGCTTCCCTACTCCGGATTCCCACTTCTGCACTCCCCGCCCGCCCGGCATCTCGACTTACCAAGCTGTTCTTCGGAAAAGTTCGGAGGAGATGTAAATGCATACATCACCGACCAATGGGGGGAAAGAGGAGGGGGGGGGGGAAGAGGCGAGAGAAGCAGCCGTGGGAGATTCAGGCGCTGAAGCAGCCGGGAGGCTCCAGGGAAGCTTCGGCGCGGCGCTCCGCCGAGCGGGCCGGTGGGTGGGCGGGGATTGCTCCGCTCCAGGGGTTCCCCAGGGGCAGGGCTTAGGCTGCTCGTCTTGCCAGGAACCGAAGCATCCTCTAACGCTCCCGGGGATCGCTCGCTTCCTGTGCCAGCCGCTGATCGGGAGGAAAAAAAGAGCGAGCGACGAAGTGGGCTTGCTTGCAACCGTCGCAGCGGAGGGGCAAAGGCTGAGCGGGTCGCTGCCTTTGCACGCCCGCCTCCAGCCAAAGGGACTAGCAAGGTCTTCTCTTAAGTGCCCGGCTCCTCGGAGCCGTGCGCGCAATTCTGGGGGCCTGAGAGAGGAACTCCTGCTAACCTAAGCGAGGAGCCTTCGCCCTCCCCCTAACAGGGACAACCCCACCGGGCAAACCCGGGAGGGAGGGAGGGAGGAAGACTTTGATAACCCTCCCCTGAGAAAGTAGGCAGCCACTCCAAGAGAAGGAAGTGTCTTGAGAGGACACGGTGGGGGCCAGAGCTTAATAATCATCCTGTCCTGGGAATCCTCTGCTCATCCACCTTCCATCCTTTTCTGGTTGATAAGTAACGTTTAGGAAAGACAGGCAGGCGCACAACAGCTGCCCTGCCAAGCCGTCCTCAACCCGAAGTTTTCCAGATGTCTTCTGGATCCCATCTCTCATCGCTATCAGATGCCTGTATGGATAACCCCTGAAGGGTGAAGGGTGGGCAAGGAGTTGTACACCCCACAAACAATAGTGACCTGGATTCGTAGAGGGCTGTGAATCAGATCCACCTCTTTTCATTCGAGGTAGAAATAAATGCATGAAAAAACAAACGTGGAAATTATTTCTGTGGCTTGGATTTCCTTGACAGTCGACAAGGAGCAAAAGAGAGTGGAAGAAATTAGAATTTGCTTTCAAGCCTTTTCAAGGGTGCTGCCTTGAAAGTATCAAAGGAGGGTAGATCAAGGAATAAAAGCAGCAGAAATTCCCAGGATGGTCTTTACTGTAACAGATAGGTAAAGGTAAAGAATCCCCTCGCACATAGGTGCTATTCATTCCTGACTCTAGGGTGGGTGGGTTGCTCATCTCTGTTTCAAAGCCAAAGAGCCAGTGCTGTCCGAAGACCTCTCCATGGTCATGTGACCGGCATGACTAAATGCCAAAGGCACCTGGAACAGTGTTACTTTCTCACCAAAGGTGTCCCTATTTTTCTACTTGCATTCTTACATGCTTTCGAACTGCTAGGTTGGCAGAAGCTGGGACAAGTAATGGGAGCTCACTCAGTTATGCAGTACTAGGGATTCGAACCGCTGAACTGCCAACCTTCTGATCGACAAGCTCAGCGTCTTGCCACTGAGCCACTACATCCCTTCAACAGGTAGACTAAACCAATTTATACCAGACAAAAATCAAGGCAGAATTTATTGAATTTCTTTTCACTTTATCAGGACTGAGTGCTCTTTTTGCTTAACACTTCATTGCTTAACACTTCATTTCACAAGTGCCTCTGCCCTGTGTCCTATCAAACTTGGAAGCTGAAGAAGCTTGCCCTAAATCTTGCTGCTGTCATAGCTGGATTTTACTACACATATAGAATGGAATCATGGTTTGTTGCTGTATTTTACAATTCTGTCAAGACAGTGGTTGGTGGTTGCTTCTGGATAAAATTGAAAAATCACAAGCCTGGTTGGGGGGAAAACCCACTAATTGCTGTGTATGGACACTCCATTCAATATTTTCCCCCTCCCAAATTTGACTTAGCACCCTGACAATTGTTACATGGCAGCAAAAAGTTCATCTGTCTCTACTGCAATGTATTGGTCATCTGATTTGTGCTGCCCCAATGTAGCTAGCTACTGTGTTAGGTTTTGAGGATTTGGCTATGTAGGACAGTCGGGTTAAACTGTGGGTGCTCTTGAGTATATATTCTGAAAATATTTCCACGATGACTATTGAACTGCCCACTGATCATCCTATGAACCATTCGCCTATGAACAATTCAGAAAACATTGTTCAGAAAAGGGTAAGAGTTTTGCATGTCTTGGCTACGGTCTTGTGGTCATTTGGGTTTATGAAGCTGAGCCACTGGAAAAGTGTCAGCGAAGAGTTCAACAAAGGCATTCGGCTGTATAAAGGTAAATAAAATAATAGACCCACCCTTTAAAGTAGACCAAATTGTTTATGGAAACTGGGTTTCTGACCTCTCTCCAGAATAATGATAAACATACAAGAATGCCACATAATCACCATCCACTCCCCCCCCCCCCCATCCAATGCATTCAGCAAGTCCCCTCAAGCTGCTTCATGGCCTGAATTGAACTGGTGTTCAAAAGCAGGAGTGCTATATATTCACTCTACATCTGTCAGGTGGTTTAGGTTGCATGATTCTTAGTCGAGGCAGCACCTGTGAAATTGGAGGAGCCATCTAAAGCAGAGATAGTGAGCTCCAAGTTCCCTTCATCTAGCAATGCCTTCTATTAGTTGCAGGCCCTGTAGTCAAGAACAGCAGATATCTCTATGGCTCTGAATATGTTCAAAAAAGCACTGGAAACTTGATTGTTCCCCCCAAGCCTTGGGTTAGGATGGTATCAAGACACTAGACTTTTATCCAGTTAAGTATCTTCTTTCTTCTAGATGCACATGGTAAGGGTGCCTATTGTTTTACCACTTTCCTGCTTTTAATGCTATATGTTGCAGTATTGGTTGGGCTCTAAATTGAATAATGAATGAACATACTACTTTTAAATCAATTGGTCAACTAACCTGTAAGGGGGAAAACTACACACAACAAAAATAGTGACAGAAACTGGCATTCCAAACTCCATCACAGCACTGCAAAACACTTAGAGCCTAAGAGTCCAAGCACAAGGGCAGCAATCCCACAACAGACCTGCTGGAGCAATTTCACTTGCCAATTTCCTTTGAGACTTCACAAGCCTCCTCGTCCACACACTAAACTGTTCACACTAGACTGGATACATGAGCTGCCTTGTGCTAGCAAAACACAGAAAATACTATGCATACACCAATGCATTCAAAACCATCTTCAGGCTGCCTGAGCAGGTGGAGAGGGTTGACAATGAAAACATGGCAACGTTGTGATCTCCTCAACAAAATGGTAAATTGATGTCTTCATAGCTGGGGAAGAAGTCAAAGTACTCAATGGAAAGGCTAGTCCAGGTTTTAAAAACTATCAGAGAAAAACCAAGAGAGATTTGCATTGAATGAAGTCACAAAGGATCTTACCTATACATTCAGCTGGAGCTAGGGATAGATGGTACCAACACAGCTTCTTCAGGGCAAGTCTTGGCCTTCAGTGGGGTGATCTCTTTTCTTTAAAATATTGGGGGATTGGGTAGGCAAGGAGCATTCCTCTGAACCCAGGAAATGATTTTCAGGAAGAACCACATACTTTGTGGGCTATGAAGCTTTGTTTATGTCATAATCTGGGCTTTTTTATTTTTATCTTATAGCCTCTTAATTCAGCTGCCCAGTAGTTGCTCCTCCCTGTATCAATGTGTTTATACAGTACATATCTATTTATTTGTTCATTTGTTTCACGCCCCAGCTTTCTGTTGTGCCAAGCCTTCAAAGACATTGTAGAAATATAAATAAAATGAATGATAAAATGAATACAAAAGCCAAAAAAACAATGAACAATCTTGTCAAAGAGATGCATCTTCATCAAAATCTACTTCCTGAGAGAGAGGGGACTGTGCAGGTAGTTCTTGATTTACAACAGTTCATTTAGTAGCTATTCGAAGTTACAACAGCACAGAAAAAAGTGACCAATGACCATTTTTCACACTTATGACCATTGCAACATCATGTGATTTATATTGGGATGTTTAACAACTGACTCACATTTGTTATGGTTGCAGTAACCTGGAATCATTTGATCCCCTTTTTCAACCTTCTGTCAATGGGGAAACCACATTCATTTAATAACCACGCTACTAATTTAACAACTGTAGTGATTCATTTAACAAATGTGACAAAAAAGTTGTAAAATGGGGCAAAACTCACAACAAATTTCTCACTTAACAACATAAAGTTTGGGCTCAATTGTGGTCATAAGTTGAGGACTACCTGTAAACAACTCTTAAGAGAGTATATTCTCCTGCCTAAGGGGCTGCCAGAAAGAAGGTATTCAACCTATTTCCAAAAGCACCCGAAGACAAAACACAAAGCAATGGATGGAAACTAATGAAGGAGAGAACCAACCTTACAGTGAGAACAATTATTCAGTGAAATAACTTGGCTTCAGAAGTTGTGGGTGCCCCATCACTGGATTTTTTTTTATATAAAAAAAGATTAGACAACAATTTGTCTGAAGTGGTATAGGGTTTCCTGCTTGAGAAGGGGTTGGACTAGAAGACCTACAAGGTCCCTTCCAACTCTATTATTTTGCTGTTCTGTTATTCTGCCTATTACAAAGACATAAGGACACAACAGCTTTGCTGTTCCAGGCCAAGTCCACCTTATCCTAGCATTTCTTTTAGTTTTTTACAAGGACCAGCCAAGAACCTCTGGGGCAGGGGTGAAATTCAGCACGTCTCACCAGGTTCTGGGGAACTGGTAGCGGAAATTTTGAGTAGTTTGGAGAACCGGCAAATACAACTTCTGGCTGGCCCCAGGAGTGGGGAGGGAATGGGGATTTTGCAGTATCCTTCCCCTGCCTTGCCTACCAAGTCATGCCCACAGAACCAATGGTAAAAAAAAAATTGAATTTCACCACTGCTCTGGGGTAATGGCAGTACACTTCCCTTCTGCTTTTGTTCCTCTGCAAGTGGTATTTGGAGTCATGCTACCCCCAATCCAGAGATAATAATGAGTCTCAAGAATAATAGCCCCTGACTGATATAGCTTATCTAGTCTTCTTAAAAGATACAATGCCAATTGGAAGGATGGTGGTGTATGGGGGAGGGATTTTCAAAAGAGCCCATCCAGCAGAACTCAACAACCCAATAGATTTGTGAAGGGAAAGATTCCAGTCGTTAAACCTTTTAAAGTTTTAAAGGCAATATCAAAAGTTCAATTTGTGCCAGGAAGAAATTGCCAACCAGCAAGTAACTTTCCACACAACCTTTATATGAACGTTTGGCTGCTCCACTTTTTACCTCTGCTCCTTCCAGATGTTTTTCAAGAGTAGCTCCCTTAAAGTATTTTGCAATAATTCATAGCAGCTATAAATCCACAAAATGTACTACAGTGGCCTTAGTTGACCTGGATGCTTTCAATAACATTGGTTATTGGTTCCTTTTTATGAACACTGTGTGAGGTCTGGGGACACTGCCTTGGGAAGATTCTATTCTTTCCTTAAATGGTCAGGGTTATTCAGTGTCAGTGGAGGAGAAACTGCTCCAATGGTACTTCTCTGGGGACTTCTGTAGCATTAATTCCTTTATACACCATTATTTCAACATGTGTATGAAACCACTGGGACAGGTTATACTTTGGTTGAGGATGAGGTATAATCAGAATGCTGATGATAGGTAGTTACACATCTCCAAACTAGATCAAGCAAGAGAGACTGTAGAAATCTTGACCCAGTATCAAAATCATGTGGGTGTCTGGACGAGGCACATTATGATTCTCTGCCGTTCCAGTTCTAACTCTGGACTGAATTTGACTGTCTCTCTGGGAGCAAGGCTATAATTTGAATGACCTTCTGGACTCAGGACAACTCTCATATTTACAGGTGGAAGCCACAGTCAAGTTAAGAGAAGTGCCTTTGCCTATCTGTCATGTGAAGAAAATCCCACAAGTCTCCTTCACCTTCTACCTGAACAGAAAGCTAAATCTAATATATGTCCTGTTCTCTGCATGGGGCCTGCCGAGAGCCATGGTGACAGGCCTTGAAGAAACTATTTAGAAACTGTTACAAAAGCAAAATGTGCAGAAACATGATTTGAGCTCAGAGAGAATGGAACCTATTTGGGGGAAAAAACTTAAGTCTGCTCTTCCTGTACACCCTAGAGAGCAAGAGGGAGGGAAGGAAAAAAGCAAACAGACTTGCAAGATTCTGCTACTGCTGTATAACTCAAATGAATTCTAGTCTTTTTTGTGGTTTGTTTCCTGATTTGGACAATCTTAAAGGGCTGACATGACTAGATACCAAGTGGGCTAGAGATGTTTCTGACCAGGCAGCCTCAGTACAGACAGTGAAATCCCACAGGACAAGACCACCAAAGTAATCCAGATTACTCCTATTAGGTTATGAAGTGAAATTGTTAGGTAGCAGCAGTGGTGGGTTTCATTTTTTTTTAGAACCTCTTCTGTAGGTGTGGCCTGCTTTGTGGGAGTGGCTTGCCAGCCATGTGACTGGGTGGGAGTGGCTTGCCAGCCATGTGACTGGGTAGGCGTGGCCAACTTGTAAAATGTGGTGAAACTCACTTAACAACGCTCTTGCTTAGCAACCAAAATGTTGGCTCAGAAACTCTGGCATTTGAAGCATGCAAGTCTTAAAGCTGTCAAGTTAGAAGACCCTTGCACCCCTAACCCTTTAGGAAAAAAAAACCCAGAGGTGTTCAAACCTGAGCTTTAAGATTTGTGGACTTGTGGACTTCAACTCCCAGAATTCCTCCTCTCGCTCTTCATCTTGATGATGTGTGGACGGGCGGGGCGAGGGAGCTGGAACCGGTTCCAAACGGCACTGTAGATTTGTGGAACCTTTTCTATAGAAGAGGTTAGAACTGGCAGGAGCCCACCCCTGGTAGCAGGCTCTGCAACCAAACAAGACAGACACAGACTTCAAGGGATAAGTAGGACTGCAGGAAAAACAATTGCTAACAATTGTTAACAATCTACCTTCCATTGAGGACCTGTATATTGCACAAGTCAAAAAGAGGGCTGTGAAAATATCTACAGACCCGTCACTTCCTAGACATAAATGATTTCAACTTCTATCTTCAAAATGATGCTGTAGGGCACACCAGAACAACTAGACATAAGGACTGTTTTTCCCTGAATCCCCACAACACTGTCAAATTACCTACTAAGACTATTATTCTTCTCTTCCTTCCTAGTACCTATCTCTTTCCTAGTACCTATCTCTTTCCACTTATGACTATAACCATGTTGCTTGTATTTTTAAAATGTATATTGTTTTATTTGTTTCCTAATTTAGTAATCTATGACTATCACTAAGTGTTGTATCTTATGATTCTTGATGAATGTATTTTTTTCTTTTTATGTACGCTGAGAGTATATGCAATAAAGACAAATTCCTTGTGTATCCAATCACATTTGGCCGTAAAGAATTCTATTCTATTCTATTCTATTCTATTCTATTCCAAGGTGGCGCAATGGTTAGAGTGCAGCACTGCAGGTCACTTCAGCTGACTGTTATCTGCAGTTCAGCGGTTCTAATCTCACCGGCTCATGGTTGACTCAGCCTTCCATCCTTCCGAGGTGGGTGAAATGAGGACCCAGACTGTGTGGGCAATATGCTGACTCTGTAAACTGCTTAGAGAGGGCTGAAAGCCCTATGAAGCGGTATAGAAGTCTAACTGCTATTGCTATGCTATTGCTATTGCTATTGCTATTGCTATTGCTATTCTATTCTATTATCAATAACATCACCACCCTTTCTGGAATGCCTGAAGACAGCAGCTTGTTCTCAAAATCAACAGACTGCCAGATGTCACCTTTGTTCAACTAACTGGAATTTCTACAGAGAATGGACATGCCACTTCATCCTAGCTTATTGTGCCATTCTCTGGTGAATAATGCTGGAAAAGATTAATTCCCTGTTCCTCTGTCAGTCTGATTTTCATTTTACATGCCAAATCAGTCCTTTCATCCAGGATTAAATGTTATACCAGCAACTGATCTAGCATTAAAGAGCAGGTCTTTCAGGTTGGAAGGACCACCACTGCTGTCACCTTGATGTCTTTGTGTTTACTTATGTGTATGTGTGCATTGTTCACATTGAGACTAATCATGAATGATACTAAGGAAACTGAATCACATTTGAGAAACATTATAGCATAGTGATGTTCCTTTTATGTCCTGTTTAAAAGAGATTTAAACATACAGACACACTCTACCCAAATGTGCTCTGCACTCACACACTACACCCAAAAGTGTTGTGCACTTGCACACTCTCCACCCAAATGTGTTCTATTAACTGAGAATTGTCATATTTTGAATTGAAATTTGAAATGGTAGTTTCTATCTTATCCACTTTTTATTTTTTATTTATTCTCTTTATGTCTCTCATTTTCCCCAATGAGGATAAACCAAAATGTATAACTCCCGTCCATTTTCTCACACTACAGCAACCTTGTGAGAAAAATTAAGGCTGAGAGAAAACACTGACCCTCAGTCACCCATTGAACTTCATGGCTGAACAACATCTGAAGCTGACAGCCGAGTCATTCAGTGCTCTAACAACATTATCACTCTGCTTTTCAAATAATGTCTGATTTAGGCTTGCCAATTTTTGAACTACCCCTTGTGTATATGCCTTTAAACCAACTCTTGATCTGAGACAATTAGCAAGTGATATATCCACTTATGAAAAGATTTGTTTGCTAATTGCTGCCAATCAGTTTGTGAAGGCACTGGTACTGGAAACCAATCAAAGGTTCCACAAGAAAAGACTGGACTAAGTAGGACGGCAGTGTAAACAGCCTGACTCTAAATGTATTGACTCAAAACTTTCACTAAATTCAATGAAATTTATTTATTACATTGGAATAATGTTTTAGTAGTGTTTTTACTAAAACCTTGAAGGATGCAATCCCATGACTTCGGATATGATAGTGATAGATAGATAGATAGATAGATAGATAGATAGATAGATAGCTAGATAGATAGATAGATAGATAGATAGATAGTATATGTGTGTGTGTGTGTGTGTGTGTGTGTGTGTGTGTGTATGTGTATGTATGTATGTATGTATGTATGTATGTATAGATAGATAGATAGATAGATAGATAGATAGATAGATAGATAGATAGATGATAGATAGATTGTATGTATGTATGCATGCATGCATGTATGTATGTATGTATATGTATATGTATGTTTGGCTAGATTATATATTATACATATTTTGTGTGTGTGTGTCTGTGTGTATACACACGCACACACAAGCGCGCACGCACACACACACAGATAGAGACAGACAGAGAGACAGAGAGACAGAGAGACAGAGAGACAGAGAGACAGAGAGAGAGAGAGAGAGAGAGAGAGAGAGAGAGAGAGAGAAACAGAGACAGAGACAGAGACAGGGACAGGGACAGAGACAGAGACAGAGGAAGAAGAGAGTTAGAATGAAGAGTTTTGTGATCTGTGATCACTAAATGCATCCAGGCGATTATATTTCCCCAGCTCACTAAATTGACACTAGAATCAAATGTTTCAAATGTTTATTCCCTCCACAAGGATTAAAAAAAACCACCACATTTTTACTCTACCAATATGAGACTGGCATAATATTGGATTTGCCAGAAGCTCAAACTCTGGAGACCACTTAGCAATGTAATGGGATTTGTTTTGCTTGGCTGGTAGGGAAATGAAAAAGAAAAATCACTTCAGATAGCCAATGGACCTTTATATTTTCCATATCCTAAGGCAAATGTCATGAATGATTTTCACATATTATGAATAGGTAAAAATCAAGTAAATAGTCATGCATGTCAACCCTATGCATGACTCCCAATATTCACTCTACACCAGAAATGGGCAACCTGGAATTTCAGAGTTGCTCTGGAAGGACCTTTTGTATTTCCCAACACATTTCTCTACACAGCCATAGGAAATCATCAAGATGGTTTTCACTGACTTGAAACTGGAGTTGCATGAAAATTATAGTTCATTCAAGTTGGGTGGCTAATAAATTCAAATACATAAATAAAATTTCCAACATGGGTGGTTGAACAGGTAGAAACAGTACATTTAAAAATTAAAACTGTTTTATTTTTTAAAACTATTGTGGGAAGAAATGTCCATCTGGGTTCAGTTCCAATTGGGGACTGGAAACATGGAGGCTGATTGGAAAGATGGTTTAATGGTGGACAGGACCACATGGTTTGAGGTCCTGGGCAATCAAGCACATGGGTGAGAGAGAGAAAGAGATTTAGACCCTCTCTTGGGCTTTGAACTTGCTTCTTGTTCCTGTGAAAGAAATGTATTCTTATTGGTTGTCAGACTCCCATGGGGCCATGCAGGGCTAACTTTGTAGGTTGTCTTGAGTCCCAGGCTTGGTTGAATTTTGCTGGGTGATGAAAGCAAGGGGCCTTGGGCAATTCCTATTATGGCTTAATGGCTTTGTCCTGGTTTGGATCTTGAGTGAGGGCTAATCCTATCACCCTGGAGCTGAAGGTCTTTTGTCTTGTAGATAAACTCGCACCAAAATATCTGCTGGGGCTGACTGTCTGTGTCCCTTAAGATTTCTCTTTTAGGGGAAATATTCTGCCTTTTTAATATTTTCTAGAATATTTCATTCTTCTAGGAGAGGGGTGGGTGCTAACTTTCTACACTATTTTTCCAAAGACTTTTCTCAACCCCAGGAAAAATAGCCCGAGATATGGAACTCTGTTTGTCTATGGAACATAGCTGTCAGTATTGCATCATTACCTTCCCATTATAATCCTCACTGTTCACTTTGTCTAAAACTTCAGCAGGTCTATGGCTCCTCAAAGCATGATCATGCCTACAAACCTTTACAGGTTTGTAACTTCCTAAATAAAGCCCCTTTAAATGCCTATAAGACTGGGTGAGAATGACAAGGTCAGTCAAATTTTGATCTATAAGGAATTATTCTGGACTCCACTTGTTGACCATTTTGGCCATATGCTCTGCCCCACAGTAGAGATCCCAGTACTGAACTATGAAGTCTTGCAGAACCTGCTAGGTTTTATTCCCTTCTGAATTTTTTTTTTGGGGGGGGGGGGACCAAGAGGAAGTATCAACAACTAGTACTGGAAGGGCAAAACAAAACCAAAGAACATATGAAAATCACACATTCAAAGAAGTGGTCAGAGTTTATATATCTTTGAAACAATCTTAGGGTCTGATGCTTCCCAGTTTGCAACCTATGGACATTGATGATGGTCCAGGAGGATATTGCAGACTACACTAAATGAGTGGGGAGTGACAATTATGATATTTTTTTCAGAATATCATAATTCTTTTTAATTCTATTGTGTTTGATGTTACATTATTATTTCCACTTGTTATTATTTGTTTCATAAGCATCTTTTAATAATGTTATATTCCCTAATTTTAAAGAGTGGAGCTTTGGGGTGATGACAGTATGAACCAGTAGTCTGGTGGTCTTGAAAGTAGAACTCCAAACAGATAACTTTTATCTGACACACTTCAAAGATAGCATCGCATATCAAGTCTAAGGTATCAAAGATATACTGCTACTGATAACAGAAAACCCAAGATTTCTGAAACTCACACTCTATGATAATCCTTGCTGCCCTGAGACAGATTCTAGGACAAAGATGTCTAGCACAGGGACCAGCAACCCATGGCTCTGGAGCTGCATGTGGCTCTTTCATCCCTTTGCTGTAGCTCCCTGTCACCGGTCAGAGCCACAATTGATAGGGCTTTTGGTTAGGACAGGTAGAGGAAAAAGGATGCCACACTAGGAGGTAGAGGAAAAAGTATGCCACATCTATGATGGGGGAACCGGATTTCCAGTCAGCTCTAGAATTGAATGGGGGGGGGGGGGCTTCCAGTTAGGACTTTTGTGGCTCTTCAAGTGTTTAAGGTTGCTGACCCCTGGCCTAGCACAATATTACCCATATATCGAGTTCATATCTCCACCTTCCCAGAAATGCAGTAGGATGAGTCCTCTTACGATTGTCAAATGAACCCAGAATGTGTCTCAGTACAGTGATGAGGAAAAGCATGAGATGCAACTTTTTAAAAAAAGGATGAAAAAGAAACGAAAGAAGATAAAACATTATTATATTCCTGAATGGCAATGAAATCACACCTACTATGCTCAGCATTAAAATATTTTCATCCAGCAAATGAGCCATCCTTTCATTTTCCACTAATTAAACAATAACAATGGCTGCAGTCTTGTAATAATAATGAAGACTCTGTCTTTCAAAAAGGGCACCTAAATTAATCAAGCCATATCAGTTTCAAAATTTCCTGCATGTTTCTTTCAAGTCCTGCCACTTCTATTAAAGCAGCTCATCTGCTTAACAGGGCCATTTTAGTGTTCTTTCTGATGCTGCTGTAAAAATGTCACTCTGTTTGATCATTGTAAGCAGTTTTCTCAATTATAGTAAATCACAACACTAATGGGAACGAACCCATTTTGAAGTATTCTAATGTTTTTCCATTTACAGCACTTCATTTTTAATGTAGTCTAAGCCAGCCCAACTTTGTGGCTTCCAGGTATCTTAGATTTACAGCTCACATCAACTTGAAATATCAGAATTATTAAACAAAACTAATCTTATACAGAAGAATGTTGTGTCAAAAATCTAACTTAGTGCTGCTAAAACCTAAACACATCTTTTTTTTTAAATCATTGCAAGTAACTTTTGTATTAGCAGACATAGCATTTGCCTTTTCAAAAAAAATCTAATATTACTCCATTCTTAGCAGAGGGAGATCTGAGCAAATTAACCGCCCAAAGTTTCTGGGACTCAGGCAGCATATAAATTTAATAAATTATTATTATGGCCGGTAACACAATCAGACAGATATTTTGATTAGATTTGACATTTTGGCAGTGTGCTCAAGATGCCTATTACTATTGGTACTATCTTTGCTTCATTGGTACTATATTTGCTTTATTTTGCTAGAATTGTTCTGTTTTTATTTGCAGGTCTTTTTATTTTGTGGTTTTCTCCAGTTCTTTCTCTGCTGGTCTCCTGTCCCCAATTTGCAATGTCCATTATCCAGACTTTTTTTTGTCTTTCTTATCAACAGTTGTTAAATCTGGGGTGTTTTGTAGCATATGCTCATTGAAATTTAATTCAAATAATCCAAATTCAATCCCAGAGCACTTTAGCTTCATTTTCTATTATTTTGTCTATTTTATGGCCCCACCAGTTCATGCTTATAGAAAAAAATATCTTGCAGATATTCTATGGCACCACTGCTAAATGCTTCCTGCTAGTATTTACTTCAGCAACTAGTTTTTCTTCAGTTGCATTTGTGGTATTACCATTTTGGCTTTATGTGTTCAATATTCCTTTTAAATGCACCAATTGACAAGAAAGTTTATATGGACATCTCAAATGATAACAAAAATAGCTGCAGGATAGCCTCAGTGTACCAAGATCAAGTTGCTAATCATTCCCATCACCATCCCAACAAGCCCATTTCTTCCACGTTCACTTCAACTTTCCTCAAAGGAACTCAGGATAACTTTCATAGTTTGCATACAAGCCTCCTCTCATTTTATCCAAATCAACTGTGAGTTGTTAAGATGAAGACCTACAAAGAGACTTTACTCCAGATTCATGTGGCTGGATGCCAACATTTGGTGACTTTACTTTTGGGCTAAGGCATTCACTTTTCTTAAACCCCACCCTTACTTAGATATATTTCCAAGTACTGGCACAGCATTCTGCTAGAGTAGGGGTCAGAAAACTTAAATACTCAGAGCCATTTGGACCTGTTTCCCACAGAAAAGAAAACACGGGAGCCACAAAGGTCCTAACCGGAAGCCCCCTGTTCAATTCTGGAGCTGACCAGAAGTTCAATTCCCCACCATAGAGTCTCCTCCTAGTGCCGCATACTTTCTCTTCTACCTGTCATAACCAAAAGCCCTATCAATTGTGGAGACAACTAGAAAACCCTCCCCTTGCCATAGAGTCTTCTCCTGGCGCACCGTACTTCTCCCCCCCCACTCCACCGGAAGCTCCTCTCAACATTGTGGCTCTGACCGGTGACAGAGCCGCAGCAGAGGGAGGAAATAACCACATGCGGCTCCAGAGCCGCAGTTTGATGACCCCTGTGCTAGAGGTAAACACAATATAAGGTTACATTAAAGTAATGAAATAAATGTTTGCTACTGAAGGAAGTTGTAATGCGACGGGCAACCACAAAACCATTCAAATGATTTTCAGTTCCCTTGTTTCTTCCTCCATGCTCGATGGCTTGAGTTTTTCAGATGTTTTTATTACTTGAGCATCTTGTCCTATTGATAAAATTCTATGGGGATCCATATTTATTATCCTTCTTCCATTAATCCTTTCATTTCTCATTCCCCTCCCTCTCCCCCCCACCCCAGTTCCAGACGACAACTGTATAATAAGTAGTCCTTAATACCTTCAAGTTCCAGCATAAACTTTCACTGATATAGTGTACTTGATCAAATTCATCAAATACTATGCAGAAATATATGTTCAACTGTACAATGATGAATGGAGATAATGACATTCTCATGGAGTATACACATAGAAACCAAGATAGGTATCATTACCCCATGTCCCACAAGGTAAAAGTTGGAAAATATTAAGTGGTTGGTCTGTAAAATTTTGTGAACTGGCAGTGGTCTGTGAACTGTTTTTTGGACAATCATTATCTCTGCATAGCTTTCCTTTATTAGAGTTCTCTGTGACCTCCCTATTTGCTGAACCCCAGCCTATATTTTATTTATTTATTTAGGCACTATGTTCTCAAAATCCTATTTAGTCAGTATCAAAAAGGCAGAGTATGTTTGAAAACGTTTTGTAGGGATATTTTCCCAAATGCTTGGACTCATTTTTGGTCTTGGACCATTTATTTTTGGAGTAAAGTTCTTGACATGTTGTTTAAACCCTTGTGCTACCCACAATCCAGCAGGAGTTGTACACCCTTCAGTTTTGATTTGATCTGTACTTTCTTAGTCTATCACTTTCTATTTAAAAAATAAATAGAAAATACATAAAAGGAACCTTTGAGTTTCATGTATTGAGAGGGAAATAGGATATTGCTGAACCTCAACAAAGCATCTTATAAATCCTCAGGTTTACCTTCTAATAATCACCTGTTCTCCATGGTTCTCTGGCAGAAAGACGCTTGTATGTGCAAATAAATAAGTATAGTGAGACCCAGATTGACCGTTGTCTTACCTGAACGGTCCTTCTATGGGTGCTGCGAAGGGAATCCAATCATGGGTTAACTTAGCCTTCTAGCCTTGAGACTGAGTATGCAAATATCAAAGTTACGCCTCCTCTGACTGGACTTCCGTTTCCTCTCCAGTTCTTTTACGAAGTCCACCGAAGGATCATTATGTCAATCCTCAAACAAGCCGCAAGTCATCCGGCACTACAGAGTCAAGTCCAGTCAGTAACAAGTCAGAGAGTCACATCAAAACGGAGCCCTGACCAGCCGAAGCTGCGGGCGGGTTTGGATTCCCTTCGCAGCACCCATAGAAGGACCGTTCAGGTAAGACAACGGTCATTCTCCTGTGTGCTGCTCCGGGAATCCAATCATGGGATATATCAAAGCAATGAACTCCCAGGGCGGGAGCTAGGCTGGTCAGGCTCCTCCGCAGACGGAAGGACCCTTTGCAACACTCTCCGCCCAAAGGACGCCTCGGCCGAGGCGAAGACATCAATCTTGTAGTGGCGAATAAAAGGCGAGGGGGATGCCCAAGTGGCCGCCCTGCAAATCTCTTCTACAGACGCTTGCGTCGCCCAGGCCGCTGTGGTGGCCGCACTCCTGGTGGAATGAGGAGTGATTCGCCTTGGAACCGGTCTGGAGTGGGAGTCATACGCCAACGCAATGCAAGCTTTCAACCATCGGCCGATGGTGTGGGAGGACACCTTCTGTCCCATTGAAGATGGCTGGAAGGAGACGAACAGGGCCTCCGATCTTCGGAACGACGCCGTGCGCTTCACATAGCGACGAAGAGCCCTGCGAACATCCAGATGGTGCCACTGACGCTCCCGCGGATGAGACGGGTGAGGACAAAAGTCCGGCAGGACAAGTTCTTGAGTTCTGTGAAACAACGAGTTTATCTTTGGAAGAAAGGTCGGATCCAAACGAAGCACTACCTTGTTCGGGTGGAAGATGCAAAGATCCGCACGAACCGAAAGGGCTGCTAGCTCCGACACCCTCCTGGCCGATGTTATGGCCACCAGGAAGGCCGTCTTGAGTGTCAGCAAGCGGAGGCTGATGGAATGTAGAGGCTCAAAGGGGGCAGCTGTAAGGGCCCTGAGAACCAAGGTCAAATCCCACGTGGGATAACGATGTACCGTCGGCGGTCGTAAGTTGGAAGCACCCTTAAGGAAGGTTCGAACTCGCGAGTGCTGGGATAAGGAGCGGCCTTGGCCACCCCCGACCACCGTCGACAAGGCTGTGACCTGACGGCGAAGCGTGTTTGGTGCCAACCCCTTGTTGAGGCCGGACTGCAAGAAATCCAGAACCTGGGGCACCGAGGCTTTGATGGGATCGACCCCGGTGCGTCGGCACCAGCGGCAGAAGGCCTGCCAGGTAGCCTCGTAAATACGGGTAGTCGACGGGCGACGGGCCGCTTGAATTGTAGAAATGACTTCGTCCGAATAGTGGAGGGCCGCTAGCATCTCCCGCTCACGTGCCACACGGCTAACTGCAACAGCTGAGGGCCCGGGTGCCGGAGAGCCCCTTGGTGGAGCTGAATCTTGTCGTCCGGGATCCTCCAAGGACGCGAAACGGACAGATGGACGAGGTCTGCGTACCAGGGACGTCTGGGCCACATTGGGGCGACCAGAAGCACTTCCGCCTGTTCTGTCAAGATCTTCTGAATGACCGACGGAAGGATCGGGAGAGGAGGAAAGGCATAGAGAAGGCCGGCCGGCCAACGGCTGCGTAGAGCGTCTACTCCCTCCGCCCCCGGAGTCTGGTATCGGGAGTAAAACCGGGGAAGTTGTGCGTTGTGCGGGTGAGCGAACAGATCCACCTCGGGCAGGCCGAAGCGGCGAGAGAGCTCCTGGAAGAGAATGGGGTGGAGCTGCCACTCCCCCTGATCCACAGTCGCTCTGCTCAGCCAGTCCGCCTGAGTGTTGGCTTCGCCCGAGATGTGCTCCGCCCGAATCGATGAGAGTCTGGGCTCCGCCCAATGGAACAACCTTTCCGCTTCCAGCATCAGAGCTCTGGACTGCGTTCCCCCTTGGCGGTTGATGTGAGCCTTGGAGCCCACATTGTCGGTCAAGATTAACACATGGTGATGAGATACAATGTCCCGAAACTCCAGGAGAGCCAGACGGATGGCCCGCAACTCCAGCCAGTTTATGCTGTTCGCCAGCTCCTGATCCGACCATCGACCTTGGGCCACCTTGTCCAGGGCATGGGCCCCCCATCCGAATAAGCTGGCGTCCGTTGTAACTTGAACGCGGTCCGGCTCCTTGAATGGACATCCCCTGAGGAGCCTGGACGACATCCACCAATGCAGGGACCGCCTGGCCTTGCCCGGGAGCTGCACCTTGATGTGGGAATGACTGGTATGCGCTCTTTGGAAGGGCAGCAGGAACCACTGGAGAGGACGCGCATGGAACCTGGCCCAGGGCACCACGCTGATGCAGGAGATCATCTTCCCTAGCAGTTTGGACAGCGACAGCAGCGGTACTCGCCGATGGGATAGCGCGTGATGCGCCAGGTGGTATATGCTCTGCCTTCTTTCCGGGGACAGGAAAACCTCGCACGACATCGAGTTGATGGTGGTTCCCAGATGAAGGAGGGACGTGGTTGGGCGCAGGTGGCTCTTGGGCAGATTGAGGACAAATCCATGGTCTCGCAATGCGTCCATCGTGACCCGTAGGTCTCGGAGGGCCTGATCTCGAGAGGACGACAGCACCAACACGTCGTCCAAATAACAATTGATGCGTATTGGAATTGAACGAAGGGAGGCTGCCAATACTGCCAGAAGTTTGGTGAACGCGCGCGGGGCCGAGGAGAGGCCGAATGGCAAGGCCCGGTATTGATAATGACGGCCGTTGAAGTGAAACCGCAGGAACTTCCGATGTGCCGGATGAATGGGCACATGGAGGTACGCTTCTTTGATGTCTATGGAAGTCATCATGTCGCCTTGGCGGATGGAAGCCAATATGCTCTTTAGAGAGTGCATTTTGAATTTTTGGTATTTGATATACTGATTGAGCTGTTTCAAATCTAGGATTGCCCTCCATCCCCCGGAGTTCTTTGGTACTAGGAACAAGATGGAATAAAACCCTAGGCCTCCCTGCCCTTTGGGAACTTGCTCTATGGCCCTGATGGTGAGAAGATGAGATATCTCGGTGTCCATAAGGCGCCGCTTCGACGGGCACCTGGGCACAGGGCACCTGATGAACCTTCTCGGGGGGATGGATAGAAATTCTAGCGTGAGACCCAAACTCACTACTTGAAGGGCCCAGGCGTCTGACGTGAGCTCCGCCCACCGGTGGGCGAAGGCCAAGAGACGTCCTCCTATGGGCCCTGCCTCCTGCGAGTCAGCGGTATCTGCGAAAGGAACGGTTGCCCGCTCCTCGGAATGACCGTCTACTCTGCGCCTGACTCTGCTGGCGCCCCCTGTCTCTGGCCCCGGCTCGGTCCTGGCCACGGTCCTGTGCCTGGGAGAACCCCCTGGTATAGTTGGGGACATAGGGGGCAGAGGTAAACCCCGAGTCCCCAGACCGAAAGGGCTGCCGTCTACCATAAGGCTGTGGCCTTCTGGCCACACGGGCACTTGTGGAGGGAAGCACCCTACGTCTGTCCCGAGTCTCAATGAGAATGGGATCCAGCACTGAACCAAACAAGGCCCCGCCCTTAAAGGGCGTGGATGCTAGACGCCACTTGGATTTGATATCAGCTTGCCAGTGGCGGAGCCAGAGCAAACGGCGAGAAGCCACATTGGAAACCACGGCTCGGGATGCAAACTTTGCCGCGCTAAGGGTGGCATCGGCAGAAAACTCTAGGGCCGCTATCAGTTTGGTGACATCCTGATGGAGGCGCAGTTCCTCCGGATCCAGCCTTTCCTGTAGTTGTCTCAGCCAAACTAAAGAAGTCCTATTAAAGAAGGAAGCTGCAGTGGCTGATCGCAAGGCCCATGCTGCTGCCTGATGAGTCTTGCGAAGGACCGATTCGGCCTTGCGGTCCTCGGCCTTCAATCCTTCCGAAATTTCAGAAGGAATTAACGCCGGTGAAGCAAGGGCAGCGATGGGAGCATCCACTGTGGGAAACTGCAGGAGGGCCTCCAACTCTGGAGAAGATGTGAAAAGCTTCCTATCACCAGACCCAGGGGGCTTAACTGCGGTCGGCTCATCCCACTGCTTTTGGATTAAATCAAGAAAAAGCTTGGGAGATGGAATAAAATCTTGCAGAGCCACCTGCTCAGCAAAGAGCCGCTCGGTGGCATCCAGGCCCACAGCAGCACTTTCTGCAGAAATTGCCTCCCCCATGTGGGTGGTAGTCTTGGCCTTATATAGCAGGGATTTGAAAAGAGTGTGCCTGAAAAGCCCAGGGGGCGGAGGCTGGTCCACAGGAAGGCCCTCGTCACCAGAGAGTTCCCTATCCTGGATTTCACCTTCTTCCACTAAGGGAGATTGTGCGCTAAACACAGAGTGTAAAGGGGAAGGAGGATCAGTTTGCAGAATGGAAGAATCCCCTTGTACTGCTTGGGGAGCCAGGCCTGAGTAGGCCAGAGTAGGCCTGGAGACCTGGGATCTACGCGCTAATTCCGCATCCACCCCTCTGGAAATAGCCTCTGAGATCATGCTGTAGAATTCAGCAGAAAGGCCCAAATCCTGGCCCTCCAGAGGCCTGAGGCCTGCAGCTGTGGGGGTGAACGTGGCAGAGGGCCCAGCGCGTGGAGGTGAACGAAGAGAAGCCCCACTAGCCTCCGAAATAATTGGGGGGGAACGAGGCCCGAAAGCCCCTACCTCAGGAATAGGGCCCTGGGGAAGCTGAATATCAGGAGACCAACCCTGCTCAACGACCCTCACCGGAGACCCAGGTTGCTGAATCAGAACCGGAGGGGAAGAAATAGGAGCCCCAGATGCCTTGGGGGGAACCTTGGCCTTGTCTTTGCGCTTGTGCGACTTATCCCGAACAGTAGATGAGGCTCGAGGCCTGCTAGTAGAGGCCCTGGTCGCGGCCCTACTAGGCCCAGGGCTGGCCCCTCCCTCGCCAGGGGAGCGGGGCTCAGAAACTGGCCGGACAGTACCTTGCAATACCGATTGATCAGCCATGATATGAATTTGAAAGAGCTCAATCAGCGAAACAAAAGAATGCAATTGAAAGCACTCGCCAAGAACGCCACGTGGAAGCAGAGACCAAGAGAAGCGACCTCCTCCCTGAGTCAGCAAACTCGAGTGAGGGAAAGGGGAGGGGCGGAAGCAGTGCGCAAACTCAAGCGCGCGGGCAAATCTGCCTTCTCATCCCAGGCATTACTGCGCATGTGTGAAAAGCGCTTCCAAATAAGGTCACCGGCATCAAAGGCGCGAAATTCAAAGGAACCGCAGGGGAAATTCCCAAACAGCCGATTCATGTAATCCTCCGGCAGCCACTCCAGCGAGGGCACAAAGGAGGGAGGCGGGGAGGGGGGGAGACCCGCTCCGACAAGCCAAAGCCTCGGATCTGACCGCGCTCGCGGGCGGGTGCTATCCGGCGTGGAGAGCAGCGCTGGGAGACTCAGCTTCCTTGCGCGCTGATGTTAAGGGAGGGCAGGCGGAGAACGCCCCACTCCAGCTGTAGCGATCCGATATCCCTTTAAGGGAAACAGCGAGGGAGGAATCGGCTGGCAGCAATCTGCCGCTTTACCTCCAATCCAGCAAGAAATCCACAGTGAACCAAGTAAATTCATCCTTAATCTTGAAATATTAGCAATTAATCAAGAGAGCGTTGAAAATAAGTCTCGTAGGCTTGACTGAGTAATAAGAACTGGAGAGGAAACGGAAGTCCAGTCAGAGGAGGCGTAACTTTGATATTTGCATACTCAGTCTCAAGGCTAGAAGGCTAAGTTAACCCATGATTGGATTCCCGGAGCAGCACACAGGAGAACAGACATATTTCTTGTCCACCCAGTTAGGTCACAGAATCTTGGTTGTAGAATCATTGGTTGACTGTTGTCCAGCTTACATTTATCCAACCTTGATGTGACAACATCATATAATGCTATATATATATATTTAAAAATATTTTATTGCATTTGATTTTTAGAAAATTCACATGATAAAACTAGACCAAAGGAAAGGACTACATTGCAAGTATATCTTCCTTTGCACCCTATCACTTGAGAGTAAGGCATTTTTGAATTAAGCACTATAGGACTATACAGCACAGGCATGATTTATTTTGAAGACAACCGATCCCAAAGAGGCTATGAAATTCTTGGTAGTATGTCAAGATAAATTGATGACTTGAATCTAAAATCAATCTAAAATCTCAGTTACAATCCAATAGAGATGTCTTACTGATTTACTCACGCCCTTGTCACCTCAAGGCTGGATTACTGCAATACGCTCTACATGGGGCTACCTCTGAAAAGCGTTCGGAGACTACAGCTACTCCAGAATGCAGCTGCGTGAGCGATATTGGGTGTATCGAGATACACTCATATTACACCTATCCTCCGCGAGCTGCACTGGCTGCCAATTGGTCTCCAAACGCAATTCAAGGTGTTGGTCACTACTTTTAAAGCCCTACATGGCTCAGGACCAGCGTATTTGCAAGACCGCCTATTGCTGCATACCTCCCAACGGCCGATAAGATCCCACAGGGTGGGCCTCCTTAGGACGCCGTCAGCTGGACAGTGTCGGCTGGCGGGGCCTCGGAGGAGGGCCTTCTCTGTGGCTGCTCCAACCCTATGGAATCAGCTACCCCCAGAGGTCCGGACCTCACCCACCCTCATGGCCTTCAGAAAAGCTGTTAAAACCTGGCTGTTCCAGCAGGCCTGGGGCTGTTGACCTTATTATGTAGGGTCCAGTCCCACTCTGAAAGTATGTGTGTTGGAGAATTTTTAAATCTTTATTTTTTTTATTTTTTTTTCTTGTTTTGTGTAAGCCGCCCGGAGTCCTCCGGGATTGGGCAGCCTATAAATCTAATAAATTCAATTCAATTCAATTCAATTTTCTGTGCATTACATATTTTGTCTGTGATTCTCTGCCATTTTAGTGCCTGTGTGTAAACATGGATGCAAATCATTGTTTTCATCAATTGTGTTTAAAAATACCTGAATCACCCAATATTGTGAATGGTTAATTTTTACATCTTTATATGAATCGCTATTATCCTGAGCAGACAATAAACTACTTTGAAGACACTATATCTGACTAATGCATGCCCCAAATACAACATTCTCAGCTGAAGGACAGTCATAATTGTCTGAGGAAGAAGAATAAGGAAGAAACTCTGCTCCAATAATGAGCAATGATATATCTTTAAAATAGAACAGATTGGGGGGAAAATTCCTAGGTTCTGAAAAACCATGTAGAAACCCTAGTCTGCCAATGTTATTAATTTATAGAGCACTACATTTGTAAGACTTATTTAATTAATTCTCTCTAAATCAGTTATGTAATTTGGATTACAAAATACTACTTTTAAAATAGGTATCATTTTCCAGGCAGAAAGCATATATACTTTCCCTAATTAGGTTTCACAAGAGTATAAATAGCTGGTTGGCTTTGTCTAGGCTTGGAAGCTGGATGGAGTTGAGCTTGATTATTATTATTCCAGGCAATCAGGGCGGTAATCTAGAGTAATTAGTTGGGAAATATAACGTATTTCAAGGATGTCACTGTATATTTTATATTTTACAAGCAGAAGGCCAAATATAATATTATATGGAGTCACATCTGATGTCTGTTGTTATACAAACAATACTATGCTCACTAATTTAGCAAGTTCCTCATGTTGAAGATGACGCACAATCAAGAGCCTTCTTTCTCCGGAAGGCTAAACATATAGAAAAATTTAGTTTGGACGAAGTAATTTATGACTCTTACGAAATTGAGGTTAGCATTAGCAAATTTTAAAGTGTCCTCATAGGCATTATCTAAATCAAATGTACCACTCATTCCAAAGAAAACATTGCTATACATAAAATATATGTACATTAATTTACATGTACAGAGACAAATTCTAGAAATATACTGCATGTTCAGAGGAAAACAGAACAGACTCTGATATAGTAGAAAAAACTATGACAGGCAATTTGCATATTTGCTCAATTACTTCTGGAGCAGAATTTTAAAGGCTTTGATCTCACTTCTTTATCTTTAAACCATCCTTGGGCTGAGCAGCTCTACAATGCTTTGTAAAACTTTCAGTCCTTGAAATGGAAGATTGTCCACCGTAAGGACAATGGCTATCAGCTACTTTTATAGTGCTGAAGCCTTTTGATGTAATCAGAATTATTTTTAATATTGGAAAATTACTAATTTCCAAGTCAGTTTGAATCTAATACACTATCAGAAAATCCCTGTATCCAGATCAGAGAAAGAACACACATTATTTAGGTAACAAAAAAGGTTTTATGCTTATTTATTGAGCATCATCAACCATGAAAATATTTTGCTGAAAAGAAATAGGATGAAAGATTGACAAAAGCATGGAGAAATAGAGAGATATATATTTCTATGGTTTTGTCAGCTGAAAGGCTTTGCCTTTCAATATCATTTGTTAATCAGAAAAGCTACTAACAGCCTCTTCATTTTTGCCATTTTAGAAATAGACATTGTCTATTTCTAAATAGTTAAAGTTAAATTTAGTATTTCTATCTATCATCTCTTTTTCTTCCTCCCCCTCCCTCCCTTCCCCTCTCCCACTCCCTCCCTTCCTCTCCCTCCCTCTCCCTCCCCCTCTGTCCCCCCTCTCTCTCTCACATACACACACATGTTTCAAGACCAGAGGTGGGTTCCTACCGGTTTGGACTGGTTCAGCTGAACCGGTAGTGGTTTGGCAGCCTGGGCCATTGGAACCAGCAGCGATTCAGGCCTGCCATGCCCCCAAACCGGTACTCCTACAGAACCACCATCTTGATTTTTGGTTCTGCGCATGCGCAGAACAACTGTACTTGCCCAAATTTAATATTATTTCCTTTTTAAACATTTTGCGCATGCACAGACCTATTTTTGTGCAAATGTGCATCCGTACGGAGCAAACTTTTTCAGTGCTCTGAACCAGCAGTAATGTCGGGAGCAACCCACCCTTGTTTCAGACCCATTGGAATCAAAACTGTGGATAATTAACATGGACTGTTCCAAAGATAGTCATTTTTTTATCATTCCAATCTAACTCTTTTATATCAGCGGAACAGAGATGCAAAACACAACCAAGTGATGACTGGATGCTCCAAATCGTCATAAAAGCAAGCTGGTTGCCAAACTGCAACCATATGACAGCAGGGGTGATGCAGCATTTGTAACTCCAAGGATAAAAATGATAAGTAACTTCTTTTCAAGTCTGCCATAATTTCAGATGATCATTAACTGACTCATTGTAAGTCAAGGATTAATTGCATTACCTGTACCTCTTTTGTCAGAAACCTCAAAGCAGCCTCACATTGTTGCAACACAAGTGCTGTCCTTAGAATATCACAAGACATGTATAAAAGGAATGGAGTTTGTAGTTCAATGATGTGTCATTGCTTTTGTTGTTTGCCATTCCTTGATTGTACTCTTCCAAATTGAATCCTGCTGCTCCCTGTTTGCTGATGCGAAGAGACTGGTATCCAGGGTATTAACACAATCTTATATAATGCAGTTTGTTCATACGCAGGGAAGTCTGCCAACACTATGTCCTGATCATCATATTATTTTCTTCTTTATCCACCTAAAATTTCTTAACTGCCTCCATGAGGTCCAACCTTTCATAAATATTATGGGGAAATTGGAAATGATAAATAAAACAAGTGACCTTTTTATATTCCCCAGATAGTCTTGTAAGGTTTATTTGGTTTAATTAAAGAAGTACAGTAGAACCTCTGGTCACGAACACTTCTGACCATGACCATATCGGGTTCTGACCAAAAAATTCACATTTTTTTTTCCTCTGGCCGATTTCCCCTTCCGCACCATTTTTTAGTTAAGTGCCAAATTTCCAAAATTAGGTTCGGTTCATGACCAAATTGGGTAGTGACCAAAGTTATGGAATGAATTATTGTCGTGACCAGAGGTTCTTTTATATTCCTACTCCAGCAGAGGGATCCATATGCAGTAATTTTAATATTCTTGAAACCTCGGCTGTAATGGCTGGATTTGCTTCTTCGTATAGCTGATGATGGGCTGTTTCTCCTTGGGCTTACTGATATTTATAGCCGTACCTGGTATGCTATGAGGGTAGTGCTCTGAAAAGATTTTGTGAAAGGCAACCATTGTTGATACTTGAAAGCTCATGAAAGCTTATGCCTTCTAATAACATTTGTTCATCAGAAAAGGGGATACCAGTCCCCTCTTCATTTTTGCCACCATAGAAATCCCATAGTTCTGTTCCTACAATGTAAACAAGGCACCCAACATATATTTTCATAGATGGCATCCCATGATGAGGTACCCCAACAGTTCCAAACAGTTCCAGTTCCTCGCGCCCTTGTGACCTCTAGACTGGACTACTGCAACGTGCTCTACATGGGGCAGCCCTTGAAGAATATTCGGAGACTTCAGCTTGTCCAGAATGCAGCTGCGCGAGCGATCGTGGGTATACCTCGGTTCACCCACGTAACACCTATCCTCCGCGAGTTGCACTGGCTGCCTATTGGTCTCCGGATACGCTTCAAGGTGCTAGTCGTCACTTATAAAGCCCTTCATGGTATTGGACCTGGGTACTTGAGAGACCGTCTGCTGCAAATTACCTCCAACAGACCGATTAGATCCCACAGATTAGGCCTCCCCCGAATTCCATCCGCCGGCCAGTGTCGACTGGCAACTACCCGGAGGAGAGCCTTCTCTGTGGCTGCTCCGACCCTCTGGAACGAACTCCCCATGGAGATTCGAACCCTCACCAACCTCCAGGCCTTCCGCAAAGCCCTCAAAACCTGGCTGTTCCGACAGGCCTGGGGCTAAAGAGCTGTTGCCCCCGTCTCGAATGGTATGACTGTTGTGAGTTTTAAATTGTATATTGTTATGTTTGTTTTTTAAATTTTTTGTCTGTATCCCCCCTTCCCCGGTTCGAGTTGTGAGCCGCCCTGAGTCCCCCTTCGGAAAAGGGCGGCATACAAATACAATAAACTGAAACTGAACTGAACTGAACTGAGGTAGTCCTCGACTTATGTCCACAATCAAATCCAAAATTTCAGTTGCTAAGCAGGACACTCGTTAAGTAAATTTTGCCCCATTTTATGACCTTTCTTGCCACAGTTGCTACGGGAATCACTGGAGTTGTTAAGTTAGTAACATGGTTGTTAAGTGCTTCTCTTGTTGACTTAGCTTGCCAGGAGATTGCAAAAGGTGATCACATGACCCCAGGTCACTGCAACTGTCAGAAATATGAACCAATTGGCAAGCTTCTGAATTTTGACCATGAGGATGTTGCAACCGTTGTAAGTGGTTGCAACATTTTTTGCAGTGCCAGGATAACTTCAAATGGTTACTAAACAAACTAAATGGTTACTTTACAAACTTGTAAATTGAGAGGACTACCTGTACTTTCCCCAAAACACTTAGGCATTTGGAGAAGGACTTCCTGGAATCAGGATCAAGGAAAAAAGAAGATTCTATTAAATTATGATACCATTTTTCTTAAACACATCTGGAGGCAGATTAGAAGTCAGTGGAGATGACAGATACTGTTTCTTTTCCCTTTATGTATTTCTTTCCTTTCCTTTCTTTTTTTGTAAGTATTTATGGGATTTACATGGTTTGGTATACAGATGGATGTATACAAATCAATACTATTGCAACTCTTAGTATTAGAGCCTTAAGGACTTTTTGACTTACCTTTCGATTTTATTTATTTGCTTGTTTTGGCGGGGGGATGTTAACATTCTCTAGATGTGTTAAGTTTAGCAAAAGCTTAACAATAAAACATCTGTTTTCTTTGGTTTCACAACAAATATTTGCGGGAAATTGCATCATTTTTATCTAGTAACATAAATTAAGAGATCTCCAAGCTCTTCAAAGAAGAGCTGGGCGCTGCATGTGTCTTTGAGATATGGATTGCCCAACCCTAATTTATAGCTCTATGTTCAGAAGAAATCAAATACAAACATTTGTTTAAGTATCTTATTTAAACTGCATTTAATTTCTTTAAATATATTAAGGCAAAATAGCAAAGAAACGATATCTGATAGCTCAGACTGATGCACTGTTCCAAATCTATTTTTTTTAATTATATTTGAGTATTATCCAATATATGAAGAATAACACATTACAGAATGACATATTGTTGGAATACTCTAGCTGTATACTGGATGCAAGACCTTAAAATCAAACCAAAAGCAAGCAAACAAAAACTATGAATATTAAAATCATTCTTGTTGAAAATTGTCTAGAAACTGATTTATTTCTAAATATGTGTTGAAGTGCTACCAACTAGTTAACATGGATGGTTCACCGTGGTTGCTATTGCTTCACCCTAGTTACTATTGTTGGAAATAGAGTGAAGTTAGTTGTATTATTCCATCATGCATTGCTGTAGCATTGACAGAAATGTTATTTCTTCCCGGTTCTGTATTCAAAGTTAGGCATAATTACAACAGTGTTATAAACACTGCTTTACATCCATATTGTTTCCAATCATTTATTATCAAATGACTTTGTGAAGAGGGATCAGAGGAAAGAGCTGTGGAGCTATTTTTTTTAAAGCATAGGGAAAACTATTAAGAAAACATGCATTCCTATTAAAATATGTTGTCTGCACACTGAAAGAGATAAAAGGAGTCAAGGAATTCAGGCCACTATGGTATGGAATTGAAATTATTATTTATGTATTTGTTATAATAGAATATAATATAATAGAGTAGAGTAGAGTAGAATAGAATAGAATAGAATAGAATAGAATAGAATAGAATAGAATAGAATAGAATAGAATAGAATAGAATAGTTGGAAGGGACCTTGGAGGTCTTCTAGTCCAATCCCCTCCTCAGGCAGGAAATCCTATACCATTTCAGACAAATGGTTGTCCAATCTCTTCTTTAAAACTTCCAGTGTTGGAGCATTCACAACCTTTAGAGGCAATTTGTTCCACTCTTCAACTATTCATTTATATGGTTATCCATCTCATAAAAGGTGACTTTGGGTGGCATACAATAAAAACTAAAAAAACAACAACCCAGCAATATTGTATTGTATTGTATTGTATTTATTTGTCTTGTATGCTGCCCACTCCCGAAGGACTCCAGGCGGCTCACAATAGACAAGGAAAGGGGAAATAGCTAGACAAAGACAACACTTAAAAAATCGCAACATTCACAGTTTCTGTGGGGCTGGATGTTTCACAAGTCCCCCGGCCTGCTGGAGCAGCCAGGACTTGATGGCTTTGCGGAAGGCTGGGAGGGTAGTAAGAGTCCGGATCTCCACGGGGAGGTCATTCCAGAGGGCTGGAGCTGCAACAGAGAAGGCTCTCCCCCGGGGAGTCGCCAGCCGACATTGGCTGGCGGATGGAATCCGGAGGAGACCTAACCTGTGACATCTAATCGGTCTATGGGAGGTAATCGGCAGGAGGCGGTCTCTCGGGTACCCAGGTCCGATGCCATGTAGGGCTTTATAGGTAGCGGCCAGCACTTGAAGCAGATCCGGAGACTAATGGGTAGCCAGTGCAGCTCGCGGAGGATAGGTGTGACATGGGTGTACCTGGGTGCACCCACAATCGCTCGCGCGGCTGCGTTCTGGACTAACTGAAGTCTTCAAACACTCTTCAATGGCAGCCCAGGTAGGAAATATGGAAAAAAACATCAATTTTAAAAATATTAATATAATATGATTTAAAGGGTAATCTCCTACTAGATATATATCCGTAATAGATGGGACCAACAACATGCCATTTCTGCTGGAACTGAATGGATAGGTAGATGTAATTGGAGAGAGTCAGTCCCTCAAATAATCTGACCCCCTGCCATAAAGGGCTTTAAGGTCAAAACCAGTCCCTTGAACTGGACCTAACTGGTAACTAATGCAACTAATGGAGTCAAGTTGTAAGGTGTACTATTCTAGCAGCACACATAACTGCCCACACCATTGCATTCTGCATTGGTTGAAGCTTCTGGATACTCTTCAAGGGTAGCCCATGTAGACTGGCCCAGATAGACCCCCCGATGTTGAGTTCAAATAATCTTTGAACAACTATTCTACAGGAGTATTTTTTGTTTACTTATTCTTTGCAAGGCCACAAAAATGCATTATATAAAAGAGCTTGAGACTTTACCTTTCTGTCCATCAGTAAGATAACTAACAGAATAGAAGTGGTCTGATGGTATAGGAGAAGAAGCAAGCAGCAGGATCCAATTGGGCAATGGGGGTGGGAGGGAGGGGAGACTGCAGTGAAGAACATTCCAGGAAAAAAAATCATCAATGAATTCCTCAGTTACATTTCTTTGTTTATCAACCTATATGCAGTTACCAAAATAACTTGAGATGACTCAGCTTTTTCTTCTTCCCCTTTAACTGAGTTATTTTGTTCCATGTTATACAATCTCAATACAACTGCTATGAAATAGTAGGGACAGGAGTATCTTCAGTGTGCGATCAAAGAAGTCAGGATAACAACAGTGTGAACAAAGCTTTGCCTATATTTTTTGTGCTTTTACCTATCTTCTTTGTTTGATTCTTTAAGAGGATGTTTATTATGTGGAAGTGTGCTCACAGATGAAGATAAACTGTTGAAAATATATTCATAGTTCATACTTGCTACCCACCCTGTGTGATGTGAGACAAGCAAATATTTGAAACAGCCACCAGACATCATCATTGCATACTAAAAACACGGCAAATGATATAAATATTGTCTACCTGTGCTAATGTATCTGTTGTCTTGGCATTTAAAAATGATATAGACATCCTCAAATTGAAGGAACTGATATAGACATAAATAAGTAATTTTCATACAACACTGAAATTTGCAAATATAAATTAGACATATTAAAATTATAGTTTTTCAATGTAAAAAATAATTAAGCAATTAAAAGAAAGCAAAATGTTTTATAAAAGCAAGATATAATTTATTTTTTGTTTTGTAAGGAACATTTATTCCCCAAATTTAAATGCACCTTCCTCTGAAACCACTTGTCTTTTTTAAATCAATTACTTCTTGGATTCTATATCCTGACTAGACAATCATGACCAATTGGGTTATCCTTTCAGTCATATTCCTTTAACAAATCAGAGAAACAGAATGACCATGAGCACTAACATCAGAATAATTTCAGAATAATTTTGTGACTGTTTGGAATGGTATTAAAAAGGATTTATTAAGGTTGGATAAATTGCAACTATCTTTCTTCGGCAGACCTCCTATAAAAAGAAGCCTTTTTAAGAAAAGAAATGATAGTAAATCATGGATCTATTAGAAGGACTTGTTTGTCATTGGCTCACATCACTACAATCAAAAGAAAGATTTAATATAGATAAGAAAAGGCATGAGACTCCCAAAAATGAGTTTGAAAATACATTGCGTGCTAATGATGAATATGTTATCGCCAAGAATTATAAACTGTTGTTGAAATATGGAAAATGAGTATGTTAAAGATTGTATTATTCAAGAGGCAAAGAACTCTGGTATGATTGATCAAGGAGAAAACGCGGATGAATGCATTGAAGTTTACATTGAATTATAATCTGAAATACTTTTTAAATAAAATGATGTATCGCTGATATTTAATGCCTGAAGACTGTTAAAGATGAATAAAGGAATTTCAAATGTATATGGCAAATGTAAAGAAGATATTGTTTTTATTATCTGTAGCAAACAAATTATCTGTAGTAAACATTATGACAAAGAGAAGAAATACTGGAACCAGATTTGAATTTTGATTAAGACTACTCTTAAAATAAATGTACAACTGAAACCAGAATTTTTTCTTTTTGGTTCAAAGAGCTTAAAAGAAAATTTGTAACATTGTTATTATATATGTTGACAATGGCTGGAAATGTATATGCACAAAGATGAAAAGATACATTAATTCCCACAATGAAAGAATGTATGGTAAAGATGATATGGTTGATGGTGATAGAGAAACGAACTGTTTTAATTAAAGAGAAAAATTTAACTAGTTTTGTCTCCATGTGGAAACCACTTCTGGACCTTGAGCTCAAAGTGGGAAAAAATGAAATGTTAATTTTAGGTTTTGATGACTAGATTGACTTTAATGTCGTGGAAATAGTTTGAAATAATTAGACATGTACAGCAAAAGGCTGAGCTTGTAATTTTTCTTGTGTTCTACTGCTCTGGAAAAAGTCAGAATTTTTGTTCTTTTTCCTTACCCTTACCCATTTTTTCCAACTGTATCCTTTATGAACCTTTCTTTTTATTTGTATTTTATCTCATAACAAACTTTAATAAAAAATATTATAACCATCTTTCTCCTCCAAAGTGTTAGCCACACTTCCTAGCTTTATATCAATTGCTAAATTGATAATCATCCTTTCAGCCACTTTCTCCAGGTTGGTAATAAAGAGTTGCTCTGAAAATGAGATGGGTGGTCTCTAAATAATGATATAATAATATCTGATAATAAACTAAACCAAACCAAACCAAAATAATAAAAAATAGAATAATATAAAATAAAAATATAAAATATAAAGTAAGACAAAAGAAATAATAAAACAAATGAAATAATAAAATAAAACAAAACAAAGTAAAACAAAATAAAAAAATAAAATAGGAACAATACACAAAGTATGGGAGCAACACTGCATTCAAGGTAGTATACCAAGCTGACCTTTTTTTTAAAATATTCTTTGGATACAATAATTTAGCCAATAATGAATTCCCCTAGTAGTTATATCTTATAGCCCATATTTCTACCATTTCATCAGAAATAATATAAACTTTATTGAATGACTTGCATCAGTTACAATCCTAAACTAAAACTAAGCTAAAAATTACATTTCTGGTTGGAGCAGAATTGAAGTAGTACAACTTTATGTCTAGAGTTCAGCTGAATTAAATAAATAAATCTACATTTGAAAGAAATATTCATTCATAAACTACAATTACGTAAATCAGCAGAATCAGCAGAATTTAAATTCTTCATTGGGTGCTTATATACCATACATTTCGATATATAAACTCAAATTTTCCTTTCCACTGCCTGGTTAAACTGGCTGCCTAAAATACCTGTCAAAGCCCTGGCATACCCTTTGGATTTATTTTAGTATAAACTAGCTGATAACCCGGCATTGCCTGGGTATTTATAGATGTCCATGCCCATGCCCATCATCCCTGCCATATCCTTTTCCCTCCCATGCACTCCTCTTTCCCACCCTGTCTACAATCCTGGCACTTTGCCCCAAATCCTTCATGCGCTTCCCCATTGGCCCACTGGAGGGTGAACATCATGGCTGGCTTTTCAGAGGAAGCTGTGAAGGAACTGACATCACAAACAATTGCCGCTCTAGGATGCCTCACTCACTCTCTTTAACAGCCCAGGCATTCCAGAGTTATGCTGGAACACACACACACACACACACACACACACACACACACACACACACACAAACTAGGGGTGACTTACCCCCCCCCCCCAGTATTTGTTTCCAGAGGGTAAGTGATCTGTGTACCAAGTTTGGTTGAAATTGCTTGAGGTGCTCCAGAGTTATGCTGGTACGTGTGTACGTACATACATACATACATACATACATACATACATACATACATACATACATACATACATTAGATACATACAGTACATACATAGACCCTTCCCTTTTTAATGTGCATAGATGATGCCTATAGTTCTTTGTTTCTAAAATAATGTTCTCACAAATACTTTCTCATGGTGTCTAAAAGCCATTTTGCATAGACACAATTCACTATCTGATACTTGCTTTAGAAATGTATTATTCCTTCTGTAAGCTTCATTTCTTTCTGTTCCTAAAAACTTGTGTTCAGACTACAAATCAGCAGGTAAGAAATGGCAGGTGTTAAGTAATTCTGCTGGAAAAATAAAATTAACATTTGACTCTCCTATTTCTATTTTTCACTGAGGTGATAAGAATTGTCAGAACTGACAGCACTGGCCATTGCTTTAATAAGGAGATGGTTGAGGATTGTAAAATTATCTGCAGCTTGCAGCTTGTAACTTTTATACAATTTAGGATACTGGATTAAAAGCTGAATAATGTAACCAATATCCCTGTGTTGCACTTAAAAGATTCAGAATATGGAGATCTATGAAAATTGTCCAGATAATACTTAACCAGGGACGTGCAGTCACTAGAGGCAGGGGAGGCGGGGCCTCACCAGTCTCCTGAGGGAAAGGAAAGAATTTTAAAGAAATTTTTTTAAATAATTAAAGCCCGGATAGTTGCTACCAGATTTCAAGTCACAGTGGCTTGGTGTCTGTTCTCAGTGTTAACTATAGAAGGAGGCCAGAGAACTCGCATTTAGAATTTAGCAAGTTAGGGCAGTTCCATGAGCAAGCTAATGAAGAAACATTCCAGTAACCAGTCTTCTGAACCAAGAGTCAGTTAAAGATCAGTATCAATTTTCATTAATGTTGTAAGCATTAGCATTCGACACCTTTAAAAGATACAGGTCTCTCTTTTGAAGACAACAAAGTCCATATTTTGGACATAGAGGATCACTGGTTTAAAAGAGGGGTTAAAGAGGCCATCTATGTCATAATTGAACAGCCGTCTCTCAACAGAGGGGGAGGGATGTGGCATCATCTATCTCCAATCTACTACACAATCCCTTCAACAGTTCCAAGAAGGCTCTACACTAATTTGCAACATTCAGGTGACCCTGATGAGATAGAAAAACCTCCAGGTGACCTTAAGGACCCAACCCGCTAAAAGAATACAAATGATCAGTTGTCTGCTAGGAGTATAAATCCTTCCATTTCCCACCATCCAGTTGGAGCTAAAGAAGCTTCTTGGATGAGAAGTGAAATATCTTCAAAGAAAAAACAGAAAGTCCAGTTTCCTCTTGGTAAAAATAAAGTACCTTTGGGATTTGATGCTTTATTTAGGAGTAATAAGAAGTTTATACTTTGCTTCACCTGCCCACCAACTGGTCCTATATTCTTTGCTGCTTACGCTCTGCAGCAGTAGGTGGTGAGTCAAATTCCATTTAAAATAAAAGGGTGAATGCTTTGAGATAGGTCTGAGTTTCTTCTGTGAATTTTTGCTATAGATGATTTATAATGAGCACCATTCAATCATCATAGAAGTAGAAAATACTCTGGTTCTGCTGCTTTGGATTTGGATCTGGATGTCTGATACCTAGGAAATGGATAGATAAATACCTTGTTTCCTTGAATTGATTTCATCATCATCACCATCAAACCTTTATTACAGCCTTTATACCAGATAGGAAAGCAATAAAATATATAAACCTGTCATTATTATTAATAATTTTTTTAAAAGAAGACACACAATGCAATAAAATTACACAAAACACTCTAAGAAAGATAGCAGTGGCAATCACCACAATTTGTTCTAAACTTCAACCATAAGTAAAATGGATACAACAAATGATAGCACAAAATCAGGCAACCTGGAATGTGTCAGATTAGAAGCAGTGTAAAATAGACATTGTGCTTTCTGCGAGGATAGTTCTTTAAAATGGGCTAAATATGTATCTTCTCAGATTTTCTACAAAGTAGGCAACAAAGAGCATAAGCGTTGCTGCAAAGCTACATGTTTATAATTCTCGCAAACTCACCCCAAATTCCTCCTGTTTCTTGAACAGAAGATGGGATTGTCTAGCACCTCCTTTTTCCAGTGATTCTAATGACATGTTGAATGCAAAGTTTGTCTGAAGTGTTGCTTACTCTTACTGGCTGTTTAATCCTCGCATACCATCAAGGAGTTGAACCAATGGTTCTTTTTGACAAAAACCACAGACGTTTACTTGGCTCTTGTTTCAATTCCTATCAATTTCCCAGGTTTGGGATGAGAGCCAGCAAATGACATCCACCATTATTACTTTTCTGAGAGGGAAAAACAAAGAACACTTTTGTGGTTAGGATTACTACAAAGTGAGCAGGATGTGCCTTTTCCAGGAATACAAAAGGGTGTGCTTTCTGAAGAAACACTATGCTTGATGTTTAAAGAGGATCATCTGAGAGAATATTTGTTTAACTTGGATGTTGTTTTCCATTTTAAGCTGGCACAGTGCTTGATTTATATCTGGCGGAATCTCATTACAAAGGTCCATCAGCCCAGGACCTTTGTAACATTAAATATATCTGAGAATCACAGTACCTTACATAATTTATCCTAATATTTTAGTACTATATCTGCTCTATCTGCCTTTTTGTTTGAATTTCTCTGATGCATTTTACCAGGACTTCATCTTAATGGCAATCTACATATTAAATAAACATAATTATCATATATACCGTGTTTCCCCAAAAATAAAACAGGGTCTTATTTTCTTTTGACCCCTGAAATAAGTGCTTGATCTTATTTTCAGGGAGGTCTTATTATTTTGGGGGTGCATGAGGTGGCGAGTGTGGTCACCTCATGGCTGCTGCTGTGTTGCAATATTTTCAGGGAAGGGCTTATTTTAGCCCATGTGCTCAAAAGCCCAATTGGGCTTATTATCCAGGAAGGTCTTATTTTCAGGGGATGTGTGTGTGTGTGTGTGTGTGTGTGTGTGTGTGTGTGTGTATGTATGTATGTATGTATGTATGTATGTATGTATGTATGTATGTATGTATGTAGCTAGTAAGTACTATCTCCATAAACTCTAGAACAGGGATCACCAATCTTTTGGATCTCAGGGACCACTAAATTCATAATTTTAAATCACATGGGCCACTAATATGAATCCAGTGCACCACTTGCTGAAGTGCTTGGACTCCCAGTGACGGGATGGGGTCCATCAGGCACTTAGCTTGGCCGCCTGTTTCTGCAACCTTAAACACTCAAAGTGCCACTTGGACCCATTTCCCAAAGAAAAAAATCCCAGGATCTCTCTCTCTCTCTCTCTCTCTCTCTCTCTCTCTCTCTCTCTCCCCCTCCCTCCCTCCCTCCCTCCCTCCCCCCTCTCTTTTATCCATGTGGAGGGAATAAACATTTGAAACATTTGATTCTAGTGTCAATTTAGTGAGGTGGGAAAATATAACAGCCTGGATGCAGATCACAAAACTCTTCATTCTCTCTCTCTCTCTCTCTCTCTCTCTCTCTCTCTCTCTCTCTCTCTCTCTCTCTCTCTCTCTCTCTCTCTCTCTCTCTCTCTCTCTCCCTCCCTCCCTCCCTCCCTCCCTCCCTCCCTCCCTCCCTCCCTCCCTCCCCCCTCTCTTTTATCCTTGTGGAGGGAATAAACATTTGAAACATTTGATTCTAGTGTCAATTTAGTGAGGTGGGAAAATATAACAGCCTGGATGCAGATCACAAAACTCTTCATTCTCTCTCTCTCTCCCTCTCTCCCTCTCTCTCTCTCTCTCTCTCTCTCTCTCTCTCTCTCTCTCTCTCTCTCTCCCCCCCCCCAGCTAATATATTAAAAATGGAGACAATCACACATAATGGTTGGGTCATAGTTATATAGAACATACTTCCTGTCTTTTATGTATGAAAAAGAACCTGTTGTATAACCACACTTCTACGTGTGTCAATTCTGGAGGCTGTCTGAGGTTGGAGAACAGGGAAAGACAATCTTGCCCTCAATGTGGAAAAGAAGCAAGAGCATTTCGTGGCTGGAATCCCACATAAACCTATTTTATTTTGCTGACTTATTTTTATTATGCACAGAACCCAGCATCTGTTGGAGCCAGGCATTCTGTGGCTCTATTTAATAAACAAACAGATAATAAACGTAGTGATTATTTGAATTCCATTATAGTTTGTACAATGCATTAGGGGTTTACTCTCTTTCCTACTTGATCAGTAGTTTTCTTTAACTTTATATAATTAATCCTATTTAAATAACAAAAAGAGCTCCTTTTTCTCTACTCAGCATTTCATTGTTTCGTTGATTTTAATACAGCAGGTAAATGCATGTTTGACATTAACGGCTTAACTGCTCATTTAAAGTTTTAAAGTCTTGGTTGAATGCTTGAAATAATCATCCAAGATCATATCTTGCACCTATTGTTTGCTGGAAGGAAAAGTAATTTTATGACAAAGAATAAATGGAATAAAAAATGAATGAGGTCAGTTTGAACCAAAGCTCAAACCCGATGGCTGATGGCTAAATCTGAAAAATATGAAATAACAACAAAACCAACAATATTCTGACTGCAGAATGTACTATTTTGTTCCTGCAGATTAATCCTCAGGTCACAAAAGAATGTGTGAAGAATTTTATCCTAACCTATGGTTCTAGGAAAGATTGTATATCAGTTTTTCTTAATTAAAATTAAAATTTTCAGAAAGGATGACGTTACTCAACTGCAAACAGCAACCCTCTGGTGGTGGAGGTTATAGTGAATACAATTTCTCTTTGTTAATGTAGATCAAATTATTTTATAAAATATAAAAGTAAAAATAATTATATGTATATGGTTTTTTTAAAATTCCCTTCTCACCCCTATGAGTGGTTTGTCTCAATCCCATCTTGGGGTGTTTGAAGTTTTTGTGCAGTATTTTAGCTGTCCTTAGCATTGCAATCTTCTGAACAGAGTTTTGATGTTCCTGGGATATGATGTTTCTGTGGAACCATTTTCCCAGGTCAGAAATCACAGCCTGGGTGTTCCTATCACCCCTGGGATCACTTTGGCCTTGACATTTCTGATACTCTCGTTTCTCCAATATTCTACTCTGTGTGTGTGTGTGTGTGTGTGTGTTTCTCTCTCTCTCTCTCTCTCTCTCTGTGTCTGTGTGTGTCCCTCTCTCTGTGTGTGTATATATGTGTGTGTGTGTGTGTGTGTGTGTGTGTTTATTTGTGCTGATAAATAAATAAAGGGAGACTAGTATAGATCTATTTCAAGCTATTTAGCTCTTATCAGCTAGCCATACCCTTACTGGGATTTGAACCTGGGCTATATTACATACTAGGCAGACTTCTTAGCCATTAGGCCACAGGCTCTTATCCGTTATCAGCGAAGCTAGGGTGAAAGATATCTATTAGATTTTTTTACAACCCCTGGTAAGCCCCAATTATGGGAGGAAGCTAACTGCTTCCATGATCTGTCAATCGGCTCGTCACCAGAGTCCATCACAACAGAAACCCAATATTTTTACTGTTGCCTTTGTTATATTTGTGTTTTTTTATTTGTGCTGATAAATAAATAAAGGGAGACTAGTATAGATCTATTTCAAGCTATTTAGCTCTCATCAGCTAGCCATACCCTTACTGGGATTTGAACCTGGGCTATATTACATACTAGGCAGACTTCTTAGCCATTTGGCCACAGGCTAATATGTGTGTGTGTGTGTGTGTGTGTGTGTGTGTGTATAAACACACACACACACACACACACACACACACACACACACACACACACACATGCATACATACCAGGGATGGGTTCCTGCCAGTTCTAACCTATTCTATAGAAGAGGTTCCACAAATCTACACTGCCCTTTAGAACTGGTTCCAGCCTCCTCCCCCTGCCCATCCACACATCATCAAGATGAAGAGCGAGAGGAGGAATTCTGGGAGTTGAAGTCCACAAGTCTTAAAGCTGTCAAGTTTGAATACCCTTGGGTTTTTTTTTCCTAAAGGGTTAGGGGTGCAAGGGTCTTGTAACTTGACAGCTTTAAAACTTGCGTTCTCCAATGCCAGTTTCTGAGCCAACATTTTGGTTGCTAAGCAAGAGTGTTGTTAAGTGAGTTTCACCACATTTTACAAGTTGGCTGCGCCCACCCAGTCACATGGCCAGCAAGCCACTCCCACAAAGCAGCCACACCTACAGAAGAGGTTCTTAAATAGTTTTGAAACCCACCACTGAGACATGCATACAGATAATTATGGCCCACGCAACTCTTAGCAACTCTGGGCATCTTACAAATAATTTGAAAGATAAAAAAGACAATAAAACAATAATCACACACACACACACACAATCCCCAAACCAAAGTAGAAATGGCAAAACAATAAACTGAGTGGAAACAAGGGGGAGAGAGGGAGAAGGGGAGGAGAGAAAGAGGAAGGGAGGGAAGGAGGGAGGGAGGGAGAGATGTATAAACACACATATACATATTGCTCTCAGTTCGAACTGGATCATGCAAACCGGTAATAGCGGCGGCATGCACAGAAGTGTTGCATGCACGCATGCAAGAACACACCCAAACTGGTAATAAAAAATTGGCAACCCACTTCTGCTATATGCTTGGGCTTTATTATGGAGTACATGTATTCCATACTTTTCTCTATTCAGCCAAGTCAAACTTCTTTCAATACCATGTAAACATTTTTAGGAATGTAATACTTTTTACATGATGGGATCAAAGGTGAGTGTCCAATTATTAATTTTTGAAGAAATATTAAATGTTTAGGTTAAATTACGTCTTTAATTTTTTTGGGGGAAGTGTTCAAACATCTTTGTTAAGAAAAACCTAAAAGTCTAAAACATAAGTTTCTCAAATGCTAGCAGCAAGGTATTAATTAAGTTATTTTTAGTTTGCAATTTGAATATCCTCTCACTAAAGATAGGGCCTACCAAGCTCAGTCCAACTTCCTTTTCAGTAGACCTATTTAGTTAATATTCAGGCTCAAATGCTCTTGCTGTGTGTTTTATTTTTACTAACTCAAGTTCCAGAAGCGTTTACGTTTTTTATGCTTCTACTTTTATTTTAATCCACGGGGTTTCTCAAGAACAGTAGCATAATAAAGGCCTAAACTTTTAGAAAAGTTCCTTCCCTCATTTAAACGTCATAAAGAAGCTTTTTAAAATGTAGTTTGGGGAAGAATAAGGATGATTATTATGTTTTTTTCTCTGCTTGCCCTGTCATCTTTAAAGTAGTTTCATAGAATCAAGCAAATCCGAAAGGCTTAAAAGCAAAACTGAAGCAAAAGTACACAAATGCCAATCTAAATGTATTGTGCTGCTTGTAAATTTCATAATAAATGTCATTCGGGGCTCAAGAAGATCAATACCTGTCAACTTAGATTTGTAGGCAGAATGAATAACTGGGTTGGCTGAAAAGAGCAACCTACGAAAACTTGATTCCTACAGAATCACATGGGTTGATCCAGAGATATGCCATTTCTTCCTCACAATCTATTGAAGCCAGGTCTATTTAAAGTTGAGGTAAGGTAGTCTGACAGAAAAAGTTTTGGAACAAAACTTCATATATAACAATTCTTTACAAGTGAAAATAAAATGTTCCCTCAGTTAGTTTATGCAGTATCTCTTGTGCCTTCTATAAGACCTGGGACCATAACTTCCCAAGTTCCTAATCTGCATCATCATATCTGAAAATTGTGAATGGCCATATCTAAAATACCATATCTGTTGGAATCCAGGAGAAGACGATTGCTCAATGAGTGGGTCTTTAAATTATACCATATTGTGAAGGGAGAATTGGATAAAATATTCTAATGGAAAAGTTCTCACAAATTGAAATTAACCTAGTACAGGGGTCAGCAACCCACAGCTCTGGAGCTGCATGTGGCTCTTTCATCCTATTGCTGTGGCTCCCTGGTGACGGTTGGCTCCACAATTGATAGGACTTTCGATTAGGACAGGTAGAGAAAAATGATGTGGTGCTAGGAGGAGACTCTATGATAGGGGAACCGGACTTCCTGTCAGCTCCAGAATTGAACCGGGGGCTTCCGATTAGGATCTTTGTGGCTCTTTGAGTGTTTAAGGTTGCCGACCCCTGACCTAGTACATCCTTTACACCCACCCTTATGCAGATAATCCATAGTTCAGTATATCATTCAAGCCCCTGAATTAAATCAACTAAGTAACCATGAGTGTGCATGTTCTATTAACAATGTGTTTGAAATAAAAATAATATTCAAGTTGGTTTCCATGAACATCAACCCATTATGTTGGAGAAGTGTTACTCCAAAGAAAATGTGGGTTCAGGCATTCTAACATTTTCTATAGTAAGCGGCAGCCTTTAACAATTTTGGCTGATCCCCAAAGAATAAGAAGAATCAGACTTGACAGACACATGGAGGTGAGGGAAATCAGGAAATGTCATGGCTGTAAATTAGACTAGGTAATTTCAAACAATTAAACTTCTTCCTCATTTTGCGGGAGTGTAGGCCTTCAAGCCAGTGTTGATGCCTGGCCACTGCCTTGAAAAGTTCCTTCAGTTTTCTTGGCAAGGTTTTGGATGTAATTTGTCATTGCTTTGTTCCAAGAGTAAGAGAAAGTGATGGGCCCAAGGTCACGTAGCTGGTTTTATTCATGGACCAGTTCTAGCTAGATTTCCAAACTGCTTTACTATTGACTTCTTCCTAGGGTTGAGGGTGAACGAGAGGCCCAAGTGGCTTTGTGTTCAAGGTGGGACTAGATTAACTAGAATTCACCATCTCCCACTTTCTAGTTTGGTGCCTTAACCACTAAACCAAGCTGGCTCTCTTCCTTATTATTAAGAAAACGTTATGGTTGTTTTCATGCAGTCTCTAGGAATCATCTTAAAATAAGATGTCTTTAGTTTCTTTAAAATTCCTCTGCTTGATTTTTAGACGCTTTCAATCAGATTACTACCCTATAATATTTATGAGAAATAATATAAGATGGAGATTGGTGGCTTTGGAGGTGCACTAAGCATCTTCTATAGTAACATTTTATGAACTGTGGATTGCTGAGCTCTTTTGCTATTCCTTTCATATTTGGTCTTGATTCCAGGCTTCACTGTATTTTACTATTCTACTTTTAAAAATATATTCATACTTTTAAAGAAATGTTGTAAACCACTTGTGATTAATAATGGGAAAACAACATAAAAATTAATAACAATGGCAATAGCATTTAAAATACTTTAGTTGAAAGTTTCTAAACCAATAAACAACATTTGAAGAAAATAAGGGAAGGAAAAATAAACTTTTAAAACAGTTTAGAAAGAGACCAATTGTACTATGCATAATATTCTGAGGAAAAATCAGGAGCCAGGACTACAAGTCACAAGGCTGAAATGTGTATCAGTAGAATGTCAGGAGAAAATGACTGAAAATATAGCACAGCTCAGGACATATTTATAGGCACATCACGAAACTCTCTATTCTGCTTCCAGTTAGTGGGGAGAGTGGGGGGGGGGAAATTCTAGTAGGAAATTTACATCAGAACTCAGTCCCAAGTCAAAGTACTTTGGATCTATTATTACATATTGTTATCTGTGTTTGAGAACAAATAGATTTATGTCTAATTCAACTGCCAACTATTTGGAACCAAACCAAACCAAAAATTAATATTTTCTATGAAAAACTGTGGAGCTTGTTGGTTATCCAATTCCCCATTTCTTGGCTTCCACCATTTTAGGAAATATTTCAAGAAGAAAGTAGCTTTGACAATTTGGTGCCTCTCCTTCACCTCCCTGCTTCTATTCCCCTCTCTTTGTCCCTTCCATCAGATATATGTGTACCACACGAAATAAGGGTGTGGATGGAACTCCCAAGTGATTTATTTTATACTCTCCTTTTGTGTGGAATAGGTGGAGGAAATTCAGCAACTTTTGATAAGACAATGATTGAATATTATTCTTTCCTCTTGCTCAGTGTTTAGAGGTCAATAGAATACCATTGTCTTCAACTTGTTTCTGAGGAATTCAGGGATAAAACAATAGTGGTATGCAAGACTGTTACAATTTGAAGGGTTGTTTTTTTTGTATGTGTGTATTGTGAAGCTGTCGCTTGCTCTTCAGTAGTTCACCAAACGATGTAACAGTGTGTAGTCCTGAGATACATACGATTAAAGACTATTCAGTTGCGACTAAAAACTTATTTGCTGATAGAATTCTCACCAATAGCCTCCTGGGTTGACTCTTATTGCAGGCAAAATGCACACAGAAGGCAGGTTAGCTGCTCATGAACAAAATTAGGAGGGAAAATGAAGCCAATCACTGTTGGTGTAACAATGCAGACTGTGACAATACTTCTGTGTCTTTCCATAAGTCGCAAGCCAAAACAATCTCACCTTCCTACCTTATTTTTATTCACTGTCCCTTCATTCCATCTAACCTCCACAGACCTAACCATATCGTTGTCAGATCTAAACAAATACCAAACACTATTCCCCACAGCTGGGCTAGTAGTAACCTCACACCACACTATCTTTTTTTTAAAAAAATACTGCAAATCTATAGGTCCATATTCTTCATTTTTACAATAAAGGATTTCATGCCATCTTAAGATGAATGTATTTGTTATTGCAAGTGGACTGTAATCCATGAATGCTTATGCAATAACTGTATTCACTTTTATGATTCCATAAAAACTAATCATTATATTTTCTTTAAAAGCCTAACATGACCCTCTGGAAAGTGTTAGTCATGTCATTAAGGAAATAAACATTTTGATAGATAGCTGACAAATATCTGTTCTGATTAAACTTTTTCCTGGCTTATGAGGTAACATGAGATTGGCACAGAATGTAAACGTGATTGTTTTTGTCTTATTTTTGCTTGTCTGGACATGTTTTAAATGTCGTTGCCTTACCTTTAATATACAGAGGCGTTTATGAGTTTTCTGCATAACCATGCCTTAAAACACAATCACTTTTCTACAGAAGTTCTAAAATTAGACAAAGAGAAGTCATTAATTAAATGAGTCAAAACAAATTGGTTCATTGATTTATTGAGGAAATGTTCCAAACCTACACATATTTTGTGTGGAAAAGTAGGTGAGCCTTTCCTTTCAGTACCTGGTTGGGTAGCAATAACCACAACTAAACATTTTCAATAACTGTTGGTCAATCTTGCAAGTCAGCCTGGAGGAATTTTATCTCCTTCCTCTTTACAGAACAGCTTCCACTCAGGTGGGCTTTCTCATATGTACTGCTCACTTCATCTCCCCCCACAATATTTCTAAAGGATTAAAGTTACAACTTTGACTTGGCCATTCTAAATGTTCTGCTTTAACCATTCTCTGGTTTTTACATCTTTTTTTTCATAAAGTTTTTTTATTTTTCATTTTTATAACATATAATCACATGTATACTATTACATAGCCAACATCGTATTGTATTATTAAATGATAACATCAATTCATCTTACCATCAACTTCCCCCCCCCCCAAAAAAGAAAAAAAAACCTCAGTTATTGGCTCTTCTGCTCTCCATACACTATATTTGTGTGTTCACTTTCTTCTCCCTCTCTCATCTCTCTTCCTACCTCCTTTCTTCTCTCTGTCCTCCTTCCCTTCTCTACTTCCTCTTCCTCTCCTACTCCTCTCTCCCCTTTCCACTCCTCATTTCTCTCCTCCTCTTCCCCCCTCCTATCCTCTCTCCTATCCCTCTCTCCTTCCCTTACCTCTCTCTTTTTCTTCCCACTCTTCATCTCATTTGCTTGGCGTATTTCAGCTTCTGAGCAAGCTACATTTTATGTTGATGTTATTTATAGTTCCTTTTCAATATACATATTTAATTTTATAAATATATTCTCCTCCTTTTCTTAAAAGAAAAATAGAATAAAAAGTATACATATATAGTCATTGTACTTTTAAACATCCCCCCACCTAATTTTGGTCAAGATGTAAACCTGGTTACAATTTCCAGCTATTCTCATCATTATCTTTATATAATTATACATCCTTACGTGACCCCAATTTTTGAGTCTGTCTTTAAGTCTCAATAGTTTCCCATTATAAGTATATTTCATGTTCCACCTCCAATTTTTCCATGTCTTGGATTAGATTATCTTTAGTTGTCTATGAATGTCAAACCTCATTGTTCAATATTCATTTCAATTTCCTTAATCTATTGCATAGAATAACAAATGGTAAATATCTCAGTTTATTTCATCATCTTAAAAGTTTTATGTATATCCATATTTCATATATTTTAACCCATGCTTAATTGTCCTTCTGTTGTGGTTTCCAGTCAATTTGCCACTCAGTTTAATTATCATATATAAAAGAGAATGGCAAACCTCTGCTTTACAACCTCCCCATGTCAGTTTCATATTTATCCACATTCCATATATTTTGGGCTTTGTTTACTTATCTTTCCATTATTATATTCAACCAGTTAGCAACTCCATTTTATTGTCATGTTTTCAACAACCTCTCCACATCAATATCGATATCATATTTATCCATATTCCATATATTTTGACCTTTGCTTAATTATCTTTCCATTATTACATTCAATCAATTAGCAACTCCATTTTATTGTCATATTTAGAAATAAAACCTTTATCTTAGTTTTATATTCTCCCACATAAAAATTTCTAGTTGTCTGATTTTTTCCTAGTAAATCTTTTGTCCCACTTCTCTGCTCCTGCCCGCTCCCTTCTCTTTGCTTTGGCACATCCACTCTCCCCAACTTTCCCCAGGTCACCACCAAAAAAGGATGTTTTTTATTTCTCTTTGTTGGGGCAAAACCTTAGCCTTCAATTTTCCTTATGCTACTAACAGCCTCAACTTCTTTTGTCTGCCTTTTTTGTTTCCCTCCTTTTCTACTCCTTCATTATCTTGCCCCCCCTTGCCCCCTTCTTTGAATTCTTCTTTAGATATCTGCTTCTCTGGGTTCACAATTCTATTTAGGCTTGATTTTAATGATTTATGCATATTTTTATAATTTCACGTAGTTCTTTAAATTCCCAGCTTTCCATGATGTCTAGTTCCAAAGTCAGAATTAGCTATGCAGTTATTTCAGAGTTTTGATCCACCTTAAGTTTGTCCACTTCCACTGCTATAGGGGAGAACGATGGAAGCCATCTTGGTCTTTTGTTCTTCCTTAATATCCGGTTCCAAGATTGCAGTTAGTTATACAAAGTCTTATTTTGAGGCTCTGGTCCACCTTAAGTTTTAGCTACTGTGGGACGGGAAGTGAAGCCGGGACCATCTTAATCTTTTGCAGTAAAATAAAAAGATGAAGGAGGGAAGAAAAAGAAAAGAAAAAAAAACCCTAGCATTTTCCAATTCTTACTTCTGTAATAATTCTTCCCCCTGTCACCTTCCATCTCCGATCAGACACAGCTGCTTAAAACATATCAATTAAAACAAACTTATAAAGAGCTAGATTCGGGTACATGTCTCTTTTGCCTCCTGCTCTTGCAGTTTCTGATTTATGGTAGTTGATTAATTAAAGCTCCCACACAGTCAAGGTTAGGTTATCCGTTATCAGAGAAAAAGAGATCAAAATATTTGGTTTCTATTTGATATCCAAGACCAAATTAGAGTTTATATTGAGTGGGTTCAGAAGACGTGCTTTTTTCTTGATTATTTTTGCTGGAAGGAATTCAAACAAACTAAAAATATTGGTTTCTGTTTAAGATCCAAAACCAAATTTAACATTTATAATTATGTGGGTTTGTAGCTGCTCTACTTTCTGTTCTTCTGTTTGAAAGTGCAGACAAAGAACTTCCAGGGGGGGCTGGTGTTACAACCCTCCACCTTCCTTGCTTCTTTTTCTTTTAGGAAAAAAAAAGTCCTGATCTGATCATCAGTTTTATTTATATTCTCAAAATTTCTTTGCCTTTTCCAGGTTTAATTTATAGTTGTGGGTTAGATAAATTCTCTTACCAGGTTTTTTATCTCTCCCAGTCTCCGCCTGTTCCAAAATTATTTTGACAAATGGGCCAGCATCTTGTCAGCCATGAAGACCGCCTCCCTAGACTCCGATTCATAGGCAAATCTCTAACCCATGAGAGATCTGTTGCTTCTCTCAGGGTCTGATGAGACGCTGCCCTGAATCTTTAGAGATGGTTTGCCAGAGAGGGTTCATGCGAGACTCTTAGGAGCCCACATCTCCCACGTCTGTCCAGCTGGAGAATTTCCTGTCGAATCTGTGGTTTTACATCTTGTGTGTTCTTATTTTGTTTCATGATCCACTTTTTTTTCACCTTCATGGACAGATACTTTAACATTTTCCTGTAGAATTTTCTGGTACAATTCAGAATTCATAGTTTCTTCAATGATGGCAAACCACCTATGTCTAGAGGTCCAGATCAGAATATCATCACCACTTGTTTCACAGATGAGATATGTGTTTATGTCGAAAGCAATATTTGCCTTTGCCAAGCATATCCCTTTTCATAAAAGCCAAAAAGTTAGTTGACCATTTCTGAGTAAGGCAATGCTGGTACTGAAATGGCATCAATTTGTACAGAGTCTGCCTGACAGTGGACTGCTGGAGCCCAAACCATTTGAAATAGTTTTGTAACCTTGTCCAGCATGGTGAGCATCAAAAACTGTTTTTGGGAGATCTTCAGATATCTCCCTTGTTCAAGCCACAATGCAATTCCACATCACTGTGTTATATAGAGCAGACTTTGATAACAGATAGTCTGAATTCTTATTTCTTTAGATAAGTCAGAACCTCCTAGACTATCACCTGAGTGTCTCCCCATTGACTGAAATGCCTGACTCTAATTTTCCTTCAAATGAAGCAATAAAGATTCACATACATTTGCCAAACACAAATATGTAGCGTTGTATCATTTCCCTCAATAAATCAATGAGTAACTATAATGTTTTTGGCTGATTTATTTAACCAGGTTCTTTTTATCTAGTTGAAAGGCTTGTGTGGAGAACAGATCATGTTTTATGTCATATTTATGCATAAATATTGTAAATTTAAAACAATTGTGCTATTACCAAAAAAAGCCAATTCCCTTCCCAACCCTTTTCAGGCCTGTGAGTGTAAAAAAAATAAATCCAGAATCTCTGTTTAGAAGGAAAAGTGAGAGATAGTTGGAAATGATGATCAGAAGCAAAGTGTTTATTGTAAGCAAAACTTCAAAATTAATATTTGCAGTGTGAGTTTTGCAAATATTGGACAGGTTAATGTGACTGTATAATATTTATAAAAATGATGAATAAATATTAATCAATAATGAAATGTATCATAAAACAACTATTTCTTAATACCGCATAAGTAACCAGTCTTAGCCTTATTTAATATCTAGGTAGCTTTGTATATATCAAAATGCAGCAATTGTGTTTTTACCTTCAAGTAAGGCACAATGGCAAAATACATTTCATGGGAGAAAGTGCAGTCTGCATTCCATATAATTTTTTTAAAGCAAACTCTGAACTCAGTTTCATTTAGCAGTTTAGAATCCATTTTGTACAGATAATTCAGTGCAGAATTTATCTGTCCTTCACATTCTGGTTAAACTATCTCACAGGCTTCTTTCTATCGCAAGTGTCAGAAAAAAATCTCCATTCCAAATTGAACATTAATCATAATAGCACTACCAAGAACGAAAATTAAAGGAAAAATTCTGGGTAAATCAAAATATTGCTTTTCAGCTATTCTGCACTAGAGTTGTCTAAGTTTATAAATGACAAGCATTTTATGGAGGGTTTAAGATAGAGAGGGCTTAGAGGGGGCTGTAAAGCACCGTGAAGTGGTATATAAGTCTAAGTGCTATTGCTATTCTTCGCAAAGAAGCTAGAGGGTGATTCTTATTTAAACAAGAGTCCTTAGGATTGTGAGTACAGGAAGTCTTGCTTGGGACTTCTTTTGTTTGAAATAATGAAAATTACTTCTGATTAAAAATCTCTTCCTTTCATGTCCTCCATTTGCCTATTTCCTAAGAATTCTTATAAACAAAAATATGCCTTTTCTACCAAAAAAGCTTTTTCTTCAAATAAATGGAAAACCAAGAAGGTTGCATTATTTCACAGGAAAGCATGCAACCTTTAAATCAATGATCTAGTTGTAACTTGTGCTTGGCAATTAATTTTTATGCAATCTATCCTATTAGTATAATTCATGGCTCAAATTGATGGGAAGTTTCAAGATGGGAGGTTAATGTTTTATCCACAAGTACATTGTTTGGGCTTTTTTTCGGCTACACAAAAATATATAAAATATCATTTTCTTCACATGGAGTTTTTTCAGGGGTGAAATGCTCCGAAATCTGCTACTGGTTTGTTTCACGCACACATGTGTGCCAAAAGCGCGCTTCATGCAGTGCACATGCGCACTGCAGGCACTAAGAAGCCTTTATGAGTCTTCAAAGATAAGTAGAACAGTGAGGGGGGGACAGCTGTGCTGTGCGATTTAGATTCTCTAGAAAGCAGGAGTAAAAAGTAAAAAAAAAGTTCAGACGATCAGCTGTACGAAAATCAGCTGTGGCACGTGATTGTCAGAACTTTTTTAAAAACCTTTTTTTACTACCGGTTTGGGTGAACTGCTAGCATTTCATTCCTGAGTTTTTTCTTTTGAAATAATCTGAACTTCTGTGTTTCAGGTCGGCATGTTTTTAGATATCTTCTTAATTTTATGGATATAAGTCTCTGTGACCCAATCTTGTTCACATTCGACACACTGTCCATTAGTTCATCTTTTTCTTCCAATCCATGTAAAATAAAAATGGATAAACCTCTGATTATATTTCCATATTCTACTTGCACTTGAGCTTAGTTATTCAAAGCTTGTTCCATAAGCAGCAACATTGGAATGTCCTCCACTTTTTGTGCTTTCATTTTATTTGGTGCTGTTTTTATTCATATCAGAGATTCTAGAAAGAGTGCAGAGAGGAACAACAAAGATGATTAGGGACTGGAGGCTAAAACATATGATGAATGGTAGGAAAGACTGTCTAACAAAGAGAAGGACTAAGGTGACATTATAGCAGTGTTCCAGTAGTGGGTTGCAAAAATTTTTGCTACTGGTTTGGTGGGTGTGGTTAGGTGGGGAGGCATGTGACTGAGTGAATATGGCCTACTTGACGTCACTCACGCCCATGGCCACTCAGTCACATGATCCCCACCAAGCCACACCCACAGGAAAAGGTAGGAAACATTTTGGGATTTCTACCTAATTACACCTTCCCTTCCTCCCTTCGCCAGTCTCCCCCATTTCCCCTCCTTTAGCAGCCCTAGTCCCACTTCCTCCCCACCTTTGTTTGGCTGCTTATCATCTGCAGCAGCTGGTCCAGACTCCAGAAGGCAAGCTGACTGGAGTTTTCAGCAGCCCCCAGCCAGCCAGCCATCACTACTGGTTCACCAAAGTTAGCCAAATTTCCGCCACCGGTTTGCATGAACCAGTGTGAACCATCTAAATACCACCTCTGCAGTGTTCTGATATCTGAGGGACTATCACAAAGAAGAGGGAGTCAACCCATTATCCAAAGAACATGAGGGCAAGACAAAAAGTAAAGGATGGAAGCTTATCAAGGAGAGAACCAACCTAGAACTAAGAGAAATGTCCTATCAGTGATAACAATTAATCAGTGGAACAGCTTGCCTCCAGAAGAGGTGGATGCTCCATCACCAGAGTTTTTAAGAAGACCCTGGACAGTCATTTGTCTGGAATGATATAGCATTCCTGCTTGAGCAGGAGGTTGGAGTAGAAGACCTTCAAGGTCCCTTCCAACTCTGGTATTCTGTATTGAGTTTGAACCAATGATCCATTTGAGAGGGGGGGGGGACATTACAAAAGCAAAAGCTGTGTTGACTTGATTGACATGACATATTTGTATCTTCATAGTAATGTGGGTCTTTGGACTTTCTTGGAAGTTAAAGTCATTTATAACACAGACTTAAGTTTTATAACTTTGCATCTGGAACTGTGCATCTGTTATTGATGGGAACTTCACCCTCACTTCGTTTTCCTGAAATTCTACCCTTGAACGGCAAGGCTGAGTTGCTAGGATTTTGCTAAAAAAAAACCACACTTCTACCTAGCCTAAGTTTATACTTGCATCTGGAATCTCTCCATCTGTCCTTCCCTTTTCGTAGTTATTTTGCTGGCATTTATTTTACTGAAAATGTTTTTGCTAAAACAAAACAAAACAAAATACAGAAGGGAATTTAAACCTGGAGGAATGACCTCATCTCAATCTACTCCAACTAACATTCCTTAAAGTTAGGAGTATACACTGAAGTTTTAGTATAATCAGGAACTGGAAAGAGTGGGAAGTGTATGTTTTGAACTTTAGAATTTAATCCTATTTGTGCATGATTTCCCACCTACTATTTTTTTAAATAAAAAAACTATAACAACTACAACTTTTAATCCTGTCAATTTACCTTTACTTTTGGAACACAGTCATGGAAAAAGGAGAAAATAAAGAGCCTTACACCAAGTAAGATTCATAGTATTTACTTAAAGGTAAAGGTTTCCCTCGAACATTTGTGCTAGTTGTTCCTGAGTCTAGGGGGGGCAGTGCTCTTCTCCGTTTCAAAGCGGAAGAGCCAGCACTGTCCAAAGATGTCTCCATGGCTGTGGTGGGTTGCAGGCAGTGCTCCCTGGTATGGGCGTACCAGTGTCTACCGGGAGCACCGGGTACTGTTCTGGTATGATGCTCCAGAGGGCCCACCTGCCCGCCTGAGCTCCTTACCTGTATTTGAGCTCTTCGGCGCTTCCATGCACATGCATGGAGCCTACAACGCCTGCGTGACCCTCTGCCAAGCAGCTGGAGCATTGCGGAGGTAAGGACGTTTGAGCATGTGCTGCACGTGTGCATGAGGGAGACACAGGGCCTCATTGCACCGTACCACTTGCAATGGGATCCGGAACCCACTACTGCTCCATGGTCATGTGGCCGGCATGACTAAACACTGAAGGCACATTGAACACTGCTAACTTCCTACCAAAGGTTGTTCCTATTTTTTCTACTTGCATTTTACATGCTTTTGAACTGCTAGGTTGGCAGAAACTGGGACAAGTAATGGGAGTGCACCACATTACGCGGCACTAGGGATTCGAAAAGCTTAACTGCTGACCTTTCTGATCGACAAGCTCAGCGTCTTAGCCACTGAGCCATCGTGCCCTTGTGTATATTTACTTAGGCTTTTTTGAAAAGATAAAACCACTTTCATCCCCATTCTGTATCTACAAAAGAAAACCCAAGACATTAATCTTTTGCCAGATTTATTTTTAACTACATTTGCCATTAATTTAATTTATTTAGTAGGTGTTATTCTATTTTTAATGGTTGGTAGCTGATTTAAGACGTATTTCATTGGCTATAAATATGAGATATGCAAATTAAAAAAATTATTTTTATCCAAAAATAAATCACAAATTAAAAAAGAAAACCAAAATGTAGCTTATCGGAGTTGGCACTAGTTTGGTTTTGGATTTTTTTAAAAAGAAAACCTGTGATGCACACTTGGGCCTGGATGACACTCCCAAAGGCAAGAAATGTGTTGTTCAAATAAATAAATATAAATATAAATAAAACACAAAAACTCTGTGTGGTACATTAGATTAAAAAATACAAATTTAAATGTATTATTTGTATTGTAGAGGAAATCAAAGAAGAATTTTTTTTGGACTATGACATTTTGATAAAGCAATGGCATCTGTAAAGGAAGTTTTAATTATGATAGTAAGAGGTACAATGTTCTACCTAAAGAGACAGCTAATAGATAAATATCACATATTCTCCTGGAAGGACTGACTCTCAGAGGATTTTTGCTGACAAGAAACGAGGCCTCCAAGATGAAAGATGAAGTGGGTCTACAGTTTGATGAAAAATTATTTCCCCATTCCACTGGTGTTTTAAAGGCCCTTCTTTCAATCAGAATAGAGCTGAAAGGGACTTTGGAGATCTTCTAGTCCAACCCCCTGCTCAAGCAGGAGACCCTATACCATTTCAGATGGAGATTCTTAAAAACCTCCAATGATGTTCACATCAATTCATCTTACCAACAACCAATTATTGGCTCTTCTGCTCTCCATACACCATATTTCTACTTTATCCATCACTTTCTTCTCCCTCTCTCCTCCCCCTCCCTATCTCCTTTCTTCCTTCGTCCTTCTCTTCTCAACTTACCCTTCCTCTCTCCTTCTCCTCCCTCCCCTTACCACTCCTCATTTCTCTCCCTCCCTCTCCCCCCCTTTGCCTTCTCCCTCTCTTCTTCCTTACCTTTCTGCTCTACTTCCTACTCTTCATCCTATTTACTTCGTGTATTTCAGCTTCTGAGCAAGCTCCCTTTTATGTTGATGGTATTTATAATTCTTTTTCAGTAGGCATATTTAATTTTTCTCCTCTTTTTTTTAATAAAAAAGTGATATAACAAAAAAAGTATACATATATAGTCACTGGGCTTTTAAACCGCAATACCCCCCCCCCCCAATTTTGGTTGAGATGTAGACCTGGTTACAGTTTTCAGCTATTCTCATCATTATCTTTATGTAGTTACACATCTTTACATGCCTCCAATTTGTGATTCTGTCTTTTCATCACAATAATTTCCCTTTGTAGGTATATTTCATATTCCCTAATACAGTATGGTGTTGGTTATGTAATAGTATACAAGTGATTATATGTTATGAAAATGGAAAAAAAAACTTTAATCGGTTAAAACCTCCAATGATGAATCTCCTACAACCTTTGAAGCTGTTTCGCTGGTTAATTGTCCTCATTGTTAGGAAGTTTCTCCTCAATTCCGGGTTGCTTCTCTCCTTGATTAGTTTCCATCCATTGTTTCTTATCTTGCCTTATGGTTCTTTGGAAAATAAGTTGACCCTCCCCTCTTTGGGGCAGCAGCCCCTCAAATACTAGCCAAATCCTATCGTCCTACTCCTAGATGTCTTTTCTCTAGACTGGCCACACACTAGTCCTGTTCTTCATATATTTTAATCTCCTGGCCCTTAATCATCTTAGTTGTTCTTCTTTGCACTTTTTCCAAAGTCTCAACATCTTTTTTGTAATGTGGTGATGAAAACCAGATGCAATATTCCAGGTATGGTCTTACCAAGGCTTTATAAAGCACCGCTAATACTTCATGTGATTTTGATTCTATGCCTCTGTTTATACAACCAAGAATTTTATTAGCTTTTTTGGCTGCTGCCACATAATGCTGGCTCATGTTTAAATGATCGTCCACAAGGACTCCAAGGTCACTCTCACAGTTATGGTTTTTTGAGCCAAGTGTCACCTAATCTGTAACTTGTACCTTTGGTTTTTCCTGCCTAGGTTTAAAACTTTGCTTTTCTCCACATTAAATTTCATGTTGTTGGATAGAGCCCATTGTTCAAGTCTGCCAAAATCTTTTTGCATCCTGAGCTTGTCCTGTTTTGTTCTGCTGTGGCACCCAATCTCTGGTGGTGAGGCAGAGGGAGGGTTCAGCTGGAGTCGACAATCCTAGGAAGGAAAGCTGAGCATGACGGACTTTTGCCTGTATTTATAATTTATTCTTCCCTTTGAAGTCAAAAGAGGCACTTTATCCTTTCCGATAAATGATAAAATTGCATTAATCTCTACTGTTTTTAAAGAATCCTTTCTTCTTTCTTAGAAAACTAAATTTCTATGTAATTTCAAACTCTCATCTTAGGTGAGTTGCTACAGATTTCCACATACTTAAGGGATTTTAAAATTTTTATTATATTGAAGACTTAGCTAATCCTAGGAAGCTTCCTTTCTCTGAGACTTTTATCATTGTCCTCGTAGCCAAAATAGAAAGTAACATATGACCTATATTATCTTTTTAACAGTGATAGCAGGTAATGGCATCTCACTGAGAAGACCCCCTATGAGGTTTCCAACTATGCATCGGAAGAGTTGATGTATTCTGTTTGAAAATCAAATATGCACATTCCCTTTCCTACACTGGATTGACTTTTCAAAGGCCAAAGGCTGCTGATGACTGAGGGGATAACAAGTACCAAAGAATCCACAACAGGTGGCATTACCAACTGTGCAAATTTAACTCCCGGTCAAAATAATCTGATAGCCTACTGTGAAGAATGTAAGAGGAAGTTAATAGAGAATGCCTAGTATTTTTGAAAGCATTGTAATTTCATGTTTTGCCTTTTTGGAAAATCAATGTGGCATGCCATCCCACTCTTATTTAACTCTGTGAACAGATACAAAGAGCTCAAAGCTAGTCTGAAAGATGTTCTTATGCAAAGTAGATTTGATGCAATAAAAAAAACCCAGCTCTGTCATTAGCTGAGTTGAACATTGTATATCTACTTCTGTATAGGAAGGAATGTTTGCTTGCGAAATAATCTTCTAAGTGTTGCTAAATTTCCAATAATTTATAGCAACCCCAGCCAGCAACATCTCTCTAACTCAGTAGCTAATAAATATTTATTTATTTATTTATTCCCTCATTCATTCATTCATTCATTCATTAGTTTATCCAACATGTACAGGGTAGCAGGTATAAGTATGAACATGGACATGAACAAAGGAAATAAATACAAATAAATGAGGACAGTTGGACAGGGCCCCTTTCCGGATCTCTTAGGAATGGGGTGAGATCCACAGTAGACAGTTTAGGGTTGAAGCTGTGGGGGTTTGAGGATGTAACAACAGAGTTGGGGAGATCACGCCAGCCATTGACCATTGCTGAAGTTGTATTTTCTCAATCGAATTTGGAGCGGTTTACCTTGAGTTTGTATCGATTGTTTGCCCGTGTATTATTGTGGTTGAAGCTGAAATAGTAATTGACAAGTAGGACATTGTAGCATACAATTTTGTATCCTATGCTTAGGTCCAACTCCAGGCAGTGCAATACCAGATTGTCCAAGCCCAAAATTTTGAGCTTGGTGGCATAAGGGATTCTATTGTACTTTTTATCTCACTATTTCTGCCAAAATGGGACACCAATCTGATGATACAGTTTGAATATATTCTATGAATCTCCACATATTTTGTTTCAGTTGATGACACCAACTTTTAACATTGTGTGTGAGAGAGCAACTATTCATGTTTTCTCTACCAATATTTGATTTTATATATCTAGGTTTTCTTTCCTATTGCTTACCTTCAATACAAGCAAAACCCCTGCAAACACATTGCAATTTCTTTCTGTAGGGAAAATGTAATTTTACCAGGCCTTTAATCTGTTGAGTTTGCATTTTTGTGTGTTTTTCAAATTCTGCAATGCTGATTGACTGTGTGATGTTCTTGGCAGGAGGTTAGGGGAAAAGGGGGTAGAGAATGACTCAGGACTTTGTGGTTTTCATGACAACCATGAGTTTGTCTCAGTTCAATATAGAAGGTGGATACACAATCTATTTTTTTCATCTTAGAACAGCAGTATAAAAGTATGAAAGAACGTTATTGTTAACAATCTTTTCTGATTATCAGATGCCTTTCTGGCCAGTTCATTGACTTCTGCACTGAAGAACTGATCTCAGACATCACTCTAGATATCTAATGAATATACTACTTTGAGTACTGCTATGGGTACAAAAGATTTTTTCCCCAGAAATGTGTTGGAGAATTCTACCGTATTTTATATAAGCAACCAGAATTAGTTTGTGCAAACAAACTAATATTTTTGTTGGTTAGCAACACTATAAATAATACAAGATTAAAGGCTGGAATCTATCTCTAATTTCCTACACAGTTTATTTCCTTAAATATTTCTCATTTGCAAGGAACTTTAAAATATTTTGGATTTTAAGTATTGTTTGTAAACTAGTTTTACCATGATGAGGAAGCCAGAAATGCTAATTTTTCCCCCTGTTAAATATCTCTCATTATTTAACCTCGACCTCAACTGCTCATATTTTTGGAACTGAAAAAGCCTCTTAGAAGAGTTTACTCATTAAATTGTATTCAGGGATTTGTGTATAATGTGCAAACCCAGAAAAGTTGAGGATAAAAGGTATGACAGTGTTAAATAAGGTGCTATAACTAAGGTTTTGTTTAAAAAATATTTTGCTTTTCCATATGAAAAATAAAGAAAGAATAGAAATCAGAAGAGCCCCAGTAAAACAAAAACAAATTATATTGCATACAATTCAGCCTTATTTTTAAATAAAACATTATCTTGACTACACAAAGTGCCCTTAATTGGTCTTTCCAATCTGTTCTTAAAGAAACAGCTCATAAAGAGAAAATAAAAACATATTTGTAAACTAGGGTCAGTGGGTTTCAGGAGAAGAATTTTGAAACTTCATGCTTTTAAATTCATAGACTCGGTCCTACCTACCATTGTTAACAGTTTGTTCTCAATTTCAGCCCCTGTTTTACCTAAAATATTATCTGTTATTCTAATAAGGCAAGCTAGTAATTTCAGATTAAAAATAAGGAACATCCTTGATGAGTCCTTAACAGCAACTAACTAGAAACTCCACCCCAAGTCTTTAGCTAGCTGAAGCCACATATGGTACTTTTGAACTGTAGTTGACCCAATCAATTCTTGATTTTTTTCAAAAAAAGAGATTATACAAGAACAAAAAGAAGGTTATTCCATTTGGCATAAATTTAGATTACACAGATGCAACAACTCATGTATTTCCATCACTTCTTTCAACCAGTTTCTTGATTCCTTTCTAGTGTGCTACTCTTGAAGATGAAATATTTCAGCCTCCCTGTCCTGAAGGGACATTAGTTTTGAACTACTGAATGCTTGAATGCTGAAAACACAACTTGCAAAGATCTGAAGATGTTCTCCCTTGGTATATAAGCTTTCATTTCTGCCCTTATTCCTTGTCATGTGCCCATATTTTTATTCATCTTAAGCATTGATGCCCCACCCTTCAAAACAATTATTACAATAACAAAGAATAACTTAACTCAGATTAAAGGAGTTCACACAATCACAACCAGAATAAAACAACAATTTTTAAACTTGTCATAACTAAAACATTTTAGAGGTCTTGGGAAATGAAAATAACTCTGAGCCCCAAGGTCATGAGATTGGATGTGAAGCAAGGAATTAGTATTGCTTATGTCAGCCTCCACAACCAAAAAGGCCTATTTTTCGGTTATTATACAGTAAGCCAACATCAAATAGTTGGTGGGCGTCTTCAGCAAGCATTTAATAAAAACAAAACCTAAAATCAGTAACAACCAAAGATAATATATAATCTCAGGCTATACTGGAAAAGGGCAGGTAATGTTGTTTTCACTCATTGCCTAAAGACTGAACGAGAACAACAATGACGGTATTAAATCTCTTAAAAAAGAAAGTTCCCAGTCTGAGAACCATACTGTCCTTAACTACCAGCAATTAGACTTATATACCGCTTCATAGGGCTTTCAGCCCTCTCTAAGCGGTTTACAGAGTCAGCATATTGCCCCCAACAACAACCCGGGTCCTCATTTTACCCACCTCGGAAGGATGAAAGGCTGAGTCAACCCTGAGCTGGTGAGATTTGAACAGCCGAACTGCAGAACTGCAGTCAGCTGAAGTAGCCTGCAGTGCTGCATTTAACCACTGCGCCACCTTGGCTCTACTGTCATCCTACAGAACTTTCTTGATAAACTGACTAGTACTAGCAGTTTTTTTAAATATGGAAGACATTTTAATTTAATTTAATGTGGAAGTAATTATACAGATACCAAACCATTTAGGGCTTTAATGAAAAATCATATTATAGTAAAAACAAGTCACCTCTAGCTGGGGAAGCTACCAAATCCACACTTAAAACCTTTTAAATAGCTGAAATTTGACCCCATTCCTTCCATGTTCATGTTGCTACCTTTCCAGAAGTAGGGGAAGCAGTGTTTGGAGACCACCTCCTGAAATGTGGCCCACCTTAGTTTAAATGGATACATACATACATACATACATACATACATACATACATACATACATACATACATATATTTTCCCTGCTTTATTCAAAAACTTGAAAAATGAAAACAGCAATAGCAATAGCAATAGCAGTTAGACTTATATACCGCTTCATAGGGCTTTCAGCCCTCTCTAAGCGGTTTACAGAGTCAGCATATTGCCCCCAACAACAATCCGGGTCCTCATTTTACCCACCTCGGAAGGATGGAAGGCTGAGTCAACCCTGAGCCGGTGAGATTTGAACAGCCGAACTGCAGAACTGCAGTCAGCTGAAGTAGCCTGCAGTTCTGCATTTAACCACTGCGCCACCTCGGCTCACAGTATTTTTCATTGTGTTCTCTCTATTAGATCCTCCCTGGAGAATCAGAAATTCTACTAAATAATAAAGGATGGGCTTGAGGGATCCTGGAAAGAAAGGAGGACAGGGGAAAGGATCACTCTTGTTAGTTTATTGTAATGGAGTAGGTACTTTATTGTAATTGAACAATTTACAGCTGTAGCTTGATAAGTACTGGGAATTGTAGGCTGAAAATCTTGGAGGTTCCAGGTCAAGGGAAGCTGGGTGAAAGGTTAATATAAAATTGGTAAAACTAGGTTTAGCTTCTATTTAGAGTAGGGTGGGCACATTTCAGGAGGTAGATTCCATAATTCTGTTTCCCATACTTTTGGGAGATGTAGGTGATCCTCTGGTAACATGATAATGGGAGGAATGGGTGAATTTTTCAGTCTTTTTTTAGGTTTTAAGTGTGGATGTGGTGGGATCATCAGCTAGATTGGAAGGAGGTATTATGAGAGGGCTTGCTGAGGTTAGAGTCTTCGTACTGCAGAAAGAAACACAGGCCTGACCTCAATCGTATTTGAGCTTCCAAGGTTGCTCACAGACATTTTATTTCATATTTGCCAGGTGTCCTGGAAAAAAAAATCCAAAACATATTGTAAAACAACTAGAAAACTAACATGTTGCAAAGCAAATTGCTAACCTGTAGCATTACACTTCAAATAGACCCTCCACATCTGACTGATGTCTGTTGTGCTTTTGCCTTCTGTAAGTCTGCTTAGGAAGAGAACAAAGGTAATCAGGGATGGTAATAGGGAATGTTCTGAAAATGGGATTATATGCAGGTAACATTGTGGCAAATTGTGTTTTTTTAATGTTATGTCCCTTGTGGTAACCATTTTGTGAATAGGCAAGGTCACTCTCAATGACTATTTTACAAGGACAACTGTCATAATTTGTTGATTATCATATTTAATTTTTTCTCTCTGCTCTTATTCTATTGTGTATATATTTGCTAGTCCATCGTTCTTTAGAGCAGTGGTTCCCAAACTTGGCAACTTTAAGACTTGTGGACTTCAACTCCCAGAGCTCTGCTGGCTGGAGAATTCTGGGAGTTGAAGTCCACAAGCCTTAAAGTTGCCAAGTTTGGGAACCACTGCTTTAGAGTCTTAATTGGTGTTGCCACAGGAGGAACATGAATGGTATAAAGTACAAGTAAAAACGTATATTAAGGATCAGCAAAGCATAACATGATATAACCTGAAAATTCCAGATCTGAGAACAAATGATTTAACCTTCTTCTCTGTTAGTATTCTTTTTGAGGCCCATTTAGTTCCTTTCTTCAGTCATCAGTGGAAATCAGCATGTTCATGTCATTAACTTTCACAAAAGAGAGTATCTTATTTGAAGGCTGTCAGCATTTGGAAGGTTTGTAGTCCCTATTCAGTTGACAGAGAATGAAACTATATGAAGAGAAAACAAAAGTTTTGAAGTTTACCTATCAACAGTGGACAGATCTTGGGCTGAGGCCAATAATTTCTTCCACCAATGAATAGAACCGAGGTGGCGCAGTGGTTAGAGTGCAGTACTGCAGGCCACTTCAGCTGACTGCTAGCTGCAGTTCGGCGGTTCAAATCTCACCGGCTCAAGGTTGACTCAGCCTTCCATCCTTCCGAGGTGGGTGAAATGAGGACCCAGACTGTGGGGGCAATATGCTGACTCTGTAAACCGCTTAGAGAGGGCTGAAAGCCCTATGAAGCGGTATATAAGTCTAACTGCTATTGCTATTGCTAACAGTAAATCATAAAACAAATAGCGACTGTCAGAAAGGGAATGTTATATAGTCATGGATCTTTTTTTTTTTTTTTACATTCTCATAACAGCTACATAAGGAAGTAAAGGAAAAGACATCACTGGTTAATAAATCTGCTCTCCTCAATGAAGCTACTTTGTGTCCTTATGTAAACTCTAGAAAATTGGGAAAACCATCAATGAAATGAAGCTGCGGGCAGAAGATGGCGAAAGAAAACAACTATTTCATGAACCAAAATCCAGAAAGCCAGTTAGTTATTTTTTCCATTATGGCAGGATATATTTGCTTTAACTGAATTACATTTAATATACTTTGGGGACATTGTGATATATTCGTAGTTTGCATACAGTTCAGCACAGGAACTATTTGCTGAGGGCCAAGGTCTGCAGTCTACTATGTTCTGTATTTGGCCAGAGGCAGGATTCCTGGGTTAGTATTCTTGATTTTGGAGTCCCAAAGATCCTCTTTTTTTAAAAAAAAAACAAACCAAAAGACAACAGGACTTTACTGGTTTTTTCCCCCTGAAAACAGTTCACTTCTCATCCAAGAAGTTTCTTCAGTTCTTCCTAACAATACATTTGTAATTATAAGCTTTTTGGATGAGGAGTGAAAGATTTAGAAGGAACAAACTAAGAAAGTTTAGTTGTCTTTTGAAAAGCACCTTTTAGACAACTATGATTTGGATGATTGAGAATCTCCATAGACACTTGATTTTAGAGATAAATCTGTCTGTCCATCTGTCTCACTTATTTTCTAGTTAGGCATCTACTTGTAACAGTATAACTTTTCATGAGTACTGTACATTGTTGGATCAAAAAACATAAAAATGAGGCACCAGGAAGGGGGAAATGCAATTATTTCTATTATAGCTAAAATATGTTTGATTAGGAACCTGGCCAAGTTAGTTAAGCTGATACTGTCTCTGATCCTAACTGTTTCAGCACAATGGAAAGAAGAAATGATATTGAAACCTATAGAATTTAACTAAAATATATTTAAAATTATTAACAAAGTCCAGCGTTTTAGTTTGATTTTTCTAATTGAAGAAGTGTTGTTAAATATTATTTGGCAAGCAAAATGAAAGTGCCAAGAAAATTCTGACAATATTTATCAACATTTTTTATTTTTTTTATTTATTTGTTTTGTCAAGTGTGTATAAGATAATAGACCTCTTAGGCATGGGTGAGGTCAACAGTTAGACAGTCTAAGGTTAAAGTTGTGGGGGTTTGGGCAAGAAACCAGGTAACGCATTCCAGGCATTGACCACTCTGTTGCTGAGGTAGTATTTTCTGCAAACAGGTTTGGTACAGTTTACCTCAAGTTTGCATCTGTTGTGTGCTCGTGCATTGTTGTGGTTGAAATTGAAGTAGTCATAACATGTACAACATTGTAGTAGATAATTTTATGTACTACATTTAGGTGAGACTGAAGGGGGCGTGGTTCTAAATTGTCTAAGCCCAAAATTTCAAGTCTGGTATCATATGACAGAATTTTCTTGGCACTTTCATTTTGCTTGCCAAATACATTCCACAATATGATATGTGAATACACACACACACACACACACACACACACACACACACACACACACACACGTACGTGTATGTGTATATATATATATCTATGCATATCTTTAGTTCCAAGCCTTCACTTGAAAAGATCATTTTTAGGTCCCTTTTCCTCTGTGCTGCCTCTCTGCTTCTCTGCCAAGCAAGGGCCCCTTTAGAAGCTACTCAAATTTATATGCCGGCATAAAAATGCAAAATTTTCTTTGATGCAAGCAGTGTTTTTGGCCTTACGACATTTGATCAGCATACTGGAACTGCACAAATATGGAGCCAGTTCAGAGAATTTAGGGAGAGGTAAAAATGTATATCTCTCTCCTCTGCAACATATCCCAACATCAGTTTTGAAAGCTGTCTTCCCACAATTTAAGGTAGCGGTGGTGGTGGTAAGATTTCAGGCTTGCAAAAATTGTTTTGTTACTCCCCTCAAACCTGAGATGTACCCCATGAAATCTGATTTATTGTAGTCATAAGTTAAAATAAATCGATGGTCCGGGATCAATTTTAGTGATAAAAACTTAATGAAGTTCATCATCATTTGACAAAACCAACTCCACTCACCTTTCAAATTTTATTTTAGACATATAATTAGGAATTACATTTCATTGAAGGGAGTTAAAAAATAATTGCTTATCCTCTGCAAGCCATCCATAGATCTTCCATAAAATCCTGATAGTTCTGTTACAATTTAGAATAAAATATCAGTGCTAATAAATATAGTTTTTACATTGAAAATTAATCATACATGCCATAAACCCAAAATATCAAACTCAAGAACACTGCTCTAATGTAACCTTTTGATGCATGTGGTCTGAATGAATCATTTCTTATTCTTCCTCAAAGCCTTAGTTTATGGCAGTAAAAGATCATTGTTGTTCCCCAAACTCCTTCCCCAAATTTAACATCTGTATCAGCCAAGCTAAACAAGTAATTAACTTAAAAGGCATTGGCTGATTCCTCAACTATTATCACTTGTATTCAGCCTCCCCCAAAGCCTATCATTAGGGTTTAGAAAGAGATGATTAAGCTATGGGAGGCACAGCTCAGAGTTCATAGAGACTATGGGATTTTAGGAGATATGGCTGGGCAAGTATCGTTGATGAGATCTGTATGTTCTCCTGCCTTTCTTTTCACTCACTCTGCTGAATTATATTTTAAATCAGGGTTTATGGAAGATAATATCAGTCGGCAGCGAATGATATTACTATAAAAAAAGAGTAATCTAGCAAGTAAGTCTTGGCTTTCCTGCACTGACTGTTCAATCAACACTGCCAGACTTGGTTATCTATCTATAGAACAAATACACAAATACCTCTCACTAAATACTTCATTGACCGAAATGTGTGCATCCTGCTGTTTTATGACTAAAATTCCAAAGCAGAACATTGCCCAGATGTTATCCATTTTTTTTCTGAGTCTGGGAAGTACAATTTTCAGAATGTGTACTAGATGTCTTTGAAAGTCTTCTATTTAATTGGGCTTATCAACTTTGTAATTTCAGAGAATGAATTGGTGTAGTTGCAATTTAGTAGGGGGGAATGTCATTATGTTTTTTACTTTGAAAAACCAATAGTTCCTTGGGAAAACAAGACGAAGATGACACTCCTCATTCCAGCTGATGTGTAATTACATAATCCTCTTTAGACATATACTGGATTAATGTATAGGATGGTAACCCATCTACCCCTTTGCCATGCCCTTCAAATATGCGTGCAAATCCTTCCTGCCTTCATTCTGGACTTTGCATCAAAATAAGAGTTTTGGAAAGACTTTCCATTTATGTACAGTTTAAGGGTCCTTAGTGCTCTCTGAGCTTGGTTGTTTCTTGCAGATGTTTCATTAACCAAACTAGACAGGAGTGGGGTTTGCTCTCAGTTTTTATTTTAATGGCTTGCTCTGACAGTGTTGGTGGGGATAATCTTAGAGTTTCTTTAGTTGGGCTGTTTACTGTTGGATTGTTTGGCAGTTCTGTGGTTGGAATAACAGAATAATAGACTTGGAAGAGACCTTGTAGGTCTCTAGTCCAAACCCCTGCTCAGGCAGGAAATCCTATACTATTTCAGACAAGTATTGTTTACTTATTATTGGTCTGAAGTTAATCTTGGAATTAATCAATGGCTGGTAGGGAGATGTTTCCCTTTTTAGCTTGTTGATTGTCTCTTTTGCATGATACATAGATATTGTTTATGTCTATGTGTTTATTGATGGCTAATTTGTCATAATGCCTCCTTTATTGGAAGTTTAATTCAGTTGAGTACAATTGTCTTTATGATCATGAACTCTAAGGCAATAGTTGCTAAGGAGCATAGTATGATTGGGGCATATATGCCAGAGGTGGTATTCAGCAGGTTCTGACCAATTCTGGAGAACCGGTAGAAAAAAATGAGTAGTTCATAGAACCGGTAAATACCACCTCTTAATGACCCCCATCTATTCCCTGCCTCCTAAGTCCCAGCTGATCAGGAGGGAATGAGGATGAGGGAATGAGGATTTTGCAGTAACCTTCCCTTGGAGTGGAGAAGGAATGGAGATTTTACAGTATCCTTTCCTTGGAGTAGGGTGGGAATGGAGATTTTGCAGTGTCTTTTGCTGCACACCCACCAAGCCATGCCCACCAAGTCATGTCATGCCCACCAAGCCACACCCCAGAATCGGTAGTAAAAATTTTGAATCCCACCACTGATACGTTTTGATTTGTGTTTACTCTTGCTCTGTTGCTGTTAGGCACAGTGAGATGCTATTCTACCTGCAAGGTAAAAGTAAATTCAGTGGTTAATCAACTTCTGCATATTGAGCTGTGTATGAGAGGAACATCAAGTTATTTCAGCAAAATGTATTTAGCTGCCTTTGTGTTTTTGCTTATATATAAATGTTAATCCCTTTGAATTATGAAGCTGAAAAAGACTTCACAATAAAGTATCTTTCTGAAAATCAAACTCAATCAAAATGGATAAATGCATCAAATGTACTGTTTTCTGTACAGTAATATTCTAGCTATAGATACCATTTATTCAGGGGTGAAATTCAGCAGGCTGTGACAGGTTCTGGAGAACCAATAGCGGAAATGTTGAGTAGTTTGGAGAACTGGCAAATACCACCTCTGGCTGGCCCCAGAGTGCGGTGGGAATGGAGATTTTGCAGTATCCTTCCCATAGAGTGGGGTGGCAATGGAGATTTTGCAGTACCCTCTCCCTGACATGCCCACCAAGCCACGCCCACAGAACTGGTAGTAAAAAAAAATGAATTTCACTACTGCTTTTATTTCAGGGTATTAAGCTAAAAATGTAGCACCTCATTTTTCTATATTTTTGAGCCCTGATGACACATTGGAATCATGAATTTAAAATTATGACATAATTCTCCATTTGTAGTGCAGTCATTAGCTATATTCCCAGAGTTTCCCTAAAGCAGGCCATAGTAAATTATCTTCTGGTAACAACAAGAGATCACACTAAAACTTGGGTGGTAAAATTTGTAAGCACTTGCTCAAGTTTTACATACTTTTTTCATGCAGCAATTTATCACAAAGTACAGCTTGTTAACATAGTGTTTTACAAACTTAGAGAAATATGGTCTGTATCTATCAGGTTTGCTTTTTTAAAAAAAAATCCTATCTCAGTTTGTAATTTTGCCTAGTCCCAATTTAGAAAATGAACCCCCCCAAAAAATTTAACACACCACTGTATTGGCTCAATTGAGCAGCCACATTTATTCCCAAAATATCTACCTGACATACTGAACAATAATAAAAATCTGCAGGATCAGAACAATAAAATGACTATCTAGTATGTTAATCCCACGGAGGCCAAACGGAGAATTCAGAAGCAGGGCCTGAGTTCATAAACAGCTTCTGCTTTGTGCTTCCCAGCATTGAGCTTCTGTTATTGGAAGTAATGTGTTGCTTTCATGTTCTACACCTGCCCACCCGGCAGTTCAAAAGCATGCAATATTGTGAGTAGATAAATGGATAGCATTTGTGTGGTAAAAATTTAGTTGTGCTTGTGTATAGAGAGAGCAGAAGGCACCACTGCACCTGGCTGATGCGAGGCAATGCAACAGAAGGCAAGGTGAAACCTGTGGAGGAACCCAGAAGACCCAGCAACCCAAGTGTCACTAGTCAGCTGGTGTAAGCTGGTTCACCCCCTATGGTGTACCAAGGATAGGCACACAAGCGCCAAACATAATAAACTAGCAATTTAGACTGTGAAGTGTTATGGCCCCTCAGTGGGCAGCAGAGCTGGCATCAGAGTCAGACAGTGAGGAGGTTGGGGAGGAACATGGGCCAGTTCTGGGAACTGAGGGAAGCTCAGACAAGGGCTCTGTGTTGGAGCCAGAGGGAGCTAGACAGCAGTAAGGCAGAGGAACAGCTGGAGCCTGTTCCCAGTGTGCGCATGCACAGAGCTGCCAGAAGACAAAAACAGCTAAGAAAGCAGGGTCAACTTGAGAGTAAAGCCACACTTTGGAGGTAATTGGCCCCTCCCAGAGGAAACAAAAGAGGAGCGAATGGGGAGTGGGCTTTTGCAGGAAACAATTTGTTCCTTCAGAAGTTTCAAGAGAGGAAAGTTCTGTTTGTGATTATAAGAGACTCTGTGCCAAGTGTTGCCTTGCCCTGCGTTTGGAAACTAGTTATCTGGCAGCTTGCCAAGCAAGATAAGGTTCGTGTGGATAAATATTCTTCTGAAAGACTCTTTGCCAAGCCTTGCTGACTGTGAATGAATGGAATTCACAGTCGTGTAAATAAAAGAGGTGTGCTGGGATCCAGACTCTGTTTCATGCTTGTTAAGGAAGCCTAGATCAGGACATCAGGACTGCATGGTGTCTAAGATTTGTAGATTTCCCTGACATTGTATGCCATACGCTGAATAAATAAATTCATGTTCTACAAATAGCATTATTATCCATGAAATAACACCATTATCCAATTAGATGAGTGGTCATTAAATGCATCCCATGTTATTCTTTCCACAGTTTATGTATAACATGAAGATGTGTTTTAAAAACTAAATTGATGGATGATTCAGGATTATATTATTATGGGAGAAGCGGGGAACCCTCGAATCTTAAACTCTTTCTTCTTAGACTAACTAATGGCCAGTTCCATGGACTTTGATCACATCATTTTTAAGTTGTCTTCTTTTCTATTAAGAAACTTCTTACATTCTGAACATATTGCGTAAAAATTATGTGTCAAACTTACTGTTGGATTTTCCACTATTCATTCTATCTTCTTCAGCCTTACCAGGTTGACCAGACAGGAAGCACGGCCAGATAAAGTAATTTTACTTTGCTAGAAAGCTTCCTTCACAGAATCTTGCAAGTCTGACAGTAATATTCTCCAATACAGTCTGAGAGAAACTAGGAAGGGTCCCTTAGGAGCCTCCAGCCATGCCCATTGTCCTAATGACCATTGACTGACCATTCCCTTGGCAGCATCTCTTCATCCTGTCTTACATGGTTTTCCCACGTTCCATTATAATCTTACTCCCTCTTTTTCCCATCTTTGTGTATGAATGGTCCTTTCAATAGAAAAATGTGACGCAGAAGAATTTTCTCTAAAGTATTTTGAGTTCTTCTCATCCTGTTTCATTGTGATTTCCAGTTTCTTTTGTGGTTCCAGTATTTCTTAAGCATAGATGCTTGAAAGCTGGCACAGAAATACAGTGAAGCATCTTTCTTGCTTTTCTTCTCCTTTTCTGCAAGACATCAGATGTAAGTCAAGTTTAGGGAAAAATAAATATGGGATATATTCTGAATTTAGAGATAGTATCTAGGTTTCTAATACTGCTCTTATATACATATAGTAGGTTTAGAACAAATCAAAATCAGATATTTTTTATTTCCAAGTCAAAATGGTAATGCCACCTGATGATGTCAAGAAATTCTTTAGTTTGATAAAGAAAGAGACCGTTGTTTAAAGTTAGCTTATTGGAAGCAAGAATTATGGAATTGATTGTCACTAGCAATGTCAGTCTTTTCACCGTGACTCAAATGATATGATTCTGGAAGCGATATGGTTGTCATTGACCCACATTTCTCTTTACTTAGTTGACTGCTAAATTATAGAAGGAAGGAAAATGCAATGCAACATCTTACATTTTTCAGCTGTACTTACTTTTTTTTTAAAAAAAATCAGGCTTTTTCACATTAGCTAGCATAATAGAATACATCACAGATAAAAAATTACTCATAAAGTGACAATAGCAATTAAAGAATAAAATTGCAGGATTTGGCCGATGTATTTCCATTGTAATTCACTTCACACACACACTCTTCAACTATAATCAGTGAGAGAATGGAAGAAAGGCCCGTTCCTCAATTTCTATCCTTATCTTAATGAACTAGCCGAAAAATAAAAATTCCTTTCCCTAAAAATACATGTCTATTTGCTTGTAGGGAGGAGACTGTGGATTTAATAAATTGCTTTTGTAGGCCAAAAAAACAAAAACAAAAATCAAAAACCATTAGAGTTACGCAGCTCTGTTTTGAATCAGTTGCAGCTTAGTAAATCAACAAGTCTCTTGTCTCCAAATAATGTGTGGTTTGAGTAGACTATTAAAACTGCATATGACAGAGAAAGTTCTTGGCTATTATATGGGCTTTTTCACTGACTGAAGCTTACATTGACTTATAAGGTAACCAAACTTTTCCTAGCGGGCCAAGCTGACTTCTCTCTTTATCTAGCAACATAAAAAATAACATGATCCTGACAAGAATGGGTGATAAATGCTTTGCTGGCAGTTTTAGCATTTAGAGAAAAGGCTCATTACACTGCTCTTTGATAGTTTTACAGCTGTTGCTGCTCTTAATACTTTCATAGAAAGAAGCTGTATATCTCAAGTGACTTCCTTGGCACACAAAAAAAAAAGAAAGAAAGAAAAGAAAAGAAAATCAGAAGATACAACACACAGTCCAAAATCTTGATTTGTAGCTTCATTTAATTACTTGTTTTTGGAAACAAATGTCCATTCCAAGAAAGTTTGCTACTGCTTTTCTATAGCAAATATTCAGAATAATTTGATAGATTGCTGGCTTTGAAGGTTGTAGTTATTTCTCTAGAATATACGAGGCAGCAAGTAATGAAGGTGAGGGTTCCTCCATATTTCTTTTAAATATATTTTTCAAATAATTTTTAACTTTGACAAGCAGGAATTCCTTCCTTGATGCTTGTGAAATGGTTATGTAACATTTAGGGACGCTCTAGGGGAAAATAACCTCTATTTTTCCAAGATGACGGAGACATATTTTTCAAAAGTGTATGAAGACAGGGTGGTGGTGATGGTGGTGGAGGGGGGGGGGTCTTTTTGATTTTGTATTGGGAAAGACAGCTGCCATGGGGTCTACTGGCACAGGGGCAACCAGCCCCCCCTTTGCCACTGACTCCTTGTGACATTTGTCTTCAACAAATGTAATTGGTAGAACTACCATAATTGGGACTGTGGTGGATTAATAGCACAGCAGGAAGGATAGAACAAGCTGCTGTTACTGCAGAGATAAGGAATATGATCTTGACGGATATATGTCAAGTTAGAGATATATAGGCAGAAGGGGCTGAAGCATTTGTCTACAGTCCAGAACAAGATTGTATGAAAGTGGCTCAAGCAGCTTCACTGAACTATAAGAAGGAGGGTGAGGTACAGCATAATCAGGCATGCAACATTCTGTTATTATAGCCACTCTCAATAAAAGTACTTTTAGCTTATATGTAGATACACTGAATATAATGCACAGTCTTGTAACTTAGCTGTGCTGTGGGTTGACATTTGCATTTCATTATCTGCTCCTTTCAACAGTGATTAAATTAAACATGAAAAAATTCTGTTTGTGGTTTGAGAAGAGAACCAATATATTTTCTGTTTTTTTATTTATTTTGCGTTGTATTATGACATGCAATCCTACTTCTTGGCTTGGATTTAATGATCAACAGCATAAAACTCTCTTCTAAAATATATTATTATCTGATGGAATAAGGGGAATCACCCACCATAATGTTTTTTTTAATGGGACTGATTTTATTGGTTGCTGTGAGTTTCTTGTGATCTCTGTGAATGATAGGAGACCATGTAAGTTATTTTGATAAATAAATAAACATGTTCCTTTATAGATGTCTTCCCCCCCCCCCCGAAATATAACATTTTGAATGGAAGCAAAATAACATTCGACATAAGAAGGGAATGAATTGTGCATTTCAAATTGTCTATTTTCTTTCCTTATTTTATTTTATTTTCTCTTATTTTGAAACCTATCCTGACATACAGGGTGTATCTCAGATTCTAATAAAACATGATATTCAAATACATGCAATTAAGTTATACCACTGATTAATTGTTCTAACTCTTCTTGAGGAGAGAAGCAACTTAGAACTGAGGAGAAATTTCCTGACAGTTAGAACAATTAATCAGTGGAACAGCTTGCCTCCAGAAGTTGTGAATGTCCCAACACTGGAAGTCTTTAAGAAGAAGTTGGATAGCCATTTGCCTGAAACAATATAGGGTTTCCTGCCTAGGCAGAGGGTTGGACTAGAAGACCTCCAAGGTCCCTTCCAACTCTGCTATTGTATTGTATTGTATATATATTTGGGCTCATAAAGACATTACAGTAGATACTGTACTTTGAATTGGGCTTGCTCCCCAACTCTATCTATCCTCCAGTGGGATCCTATTATTGAACTCCTGTTTCTGATACTGGATGAATAACATGAATGGTTCATGCCAAGCATTCTGCAGTACAGACTATCCTTTCCTTTAAGTGATATGCCTGGGGTTATTCTGCAAAAAACAGTAGATGGAATGAGGACTAAAACTAAATTTGATTTAATTGACATTTAATGAAAATTATACTAAATTATTTTTTACTGTTACTTTAAAAAAATATTAAGTTAATATTAAGTTAAGTAAATATGTTTGGAAATGTTCAGGGGTCATATGCAAGGACCAGAGATTATTCATATCCAAATGGATGAATTAATCTAAAGCAGATGTTTTCAAACTCTAATAACAGAACATCATAACATGATATATGACTTTTCACAATGCATTATGGCTGGTAAAAAAATAATAATAATATATCATTTCCTAAAAGATAAGTAATTTTCATCAGCCTTTTTTTTATAAAGTTACTTTTATTAGCAGTAGAAATTTTCAGTAAGAGAACATTACTATCCTAGAGTCACTTTTCAGGGTGAGATCGGTGATATATAAATTTAATAAATAAAAAAGATATTGGACTTCATTAATATATATATATATATATATATATATATATATATATGTATGTATGTATGTATGTATGTATGTATGTATGTATGTATGTATGTAGATGTAGATGTAGATGTAGATGTAGATGTAGATGTAGATGTAGATGTAGATGTAGATGTAGATGTAGACTTTCCAAGGGCTATAAATATGTTATATGCTTTGTCAAAAATCATTAGTCAATGGGAAACTGCCAATCAGAGCATTTCTGTGATTGTTGGATGGTTTTTTGGATGGCTCGCTCTATGGTTGGCCAACTTTCAAAATTCAGACTATATTTTGCTTTCCATTAAGCCTATTCAAAAACCACCCATCCCACTGTGACCTTAGTCAGCAAAGAAGGAACAGACTTTGAATGATTTTCCTCCTATTTTCTCCACACAAATACTGTATGCCATGAACCACAGTTCAGCTGAATCATAGAGCATTCATCTCCTCATGTTTCACCACAAAGTTTCAGAAGATGAGGGCTTAACCAGGGGTGAAATCAATTTACCTTTGCTACCAGTTCGCAAATGTGAGTGGCCTTCTGTGCATGCACAGATAATCAAAAATGGGATGTGATGATGTCCGGGTACATGGGTGGAGCCTCCCACCACCACTGCTAAACTGGATAGAACCAGCTGAATAGCACAGCTGGGCTTAACTAAGTTTGCTACCCTAGCTAGACTTCTCTGGAAATTTCTGAAGTAGATCTAAATAATATACAGTAGTGGTTTTCAAACTGTGGTCTGTGGACCCCTGGGAGCCTGGGATATCATCACAGGGGGGCTGTGAGGACTTGATGAAATGTGATGATTTAAATCTTGAGTTAAGGCTTAGGTGTCTGTGGCCACAAAAGGTATTCAAAAGGGATCCATGGTGAAGAAATGGTTGAGAACTATTGGTATACTGTACTTAGGTTTGCACTGAACTCTAAGAGCATTTGCTGAAGATGTCCATGCTTGACAAGGCTGTTCATCACTTCTGTTACAGAATTGGCAGGATTTATATAGTTGAAGATACAATTACAAAAGAACAAGAAAAAAAACCAAAAACCTTCTCCCTATTTCTGATTTACAGTTATGTTTTGGTCTGTGGGAGAGAAATATGCAAGGCCTTCGGCTGCATTCCTTTCTTGTACACAAAGAAAGCTTTTTGGGAGAAGGAAATACATAACTGGATAAAATAAAATAAAAAAACTTTACAGTTTGTCCAGTTTATAGTTTGTCCACTATTACTTGATTGACTTGGGTTTGTGAGTCTATTGTTAACAAAAAGAAGATTGAACAATTGGTTCAAATACTGTGAAAGAGAAATTGCCAGTTTCTCTTTCACAGTATTTTGAAGCAAAAATCTTCAATATCCAAGAAGTAATTTCAGCAGAGAAATCCAATGTAGACCTCTGATTTCAGCACAAATCAGTGTGTCGTATCTAATACTGACCATCAAGGCAAACTACAACAGGGTCAGGGTATTCTACCTCTTCCCAAAGTGGCTGATAGCTTTTCTTTTCCTAATATCCCATTGGCTTTTGCTCTCACAAGAGAACTAAACTTACAGCTGGCTTTCGAAATTAAACCAAGGGCTGGATGATAATGCTAAAACTACAAATTATTCATTTCTACAACTTCCAAGATTTGCTTCAGTAAAAATGTATTTATTTCATTTACTTTTCTTTTTATTTGACTGGATGAAAGGAATTTTTTTGAATCAGCATGTACATACAGGTTTATGTGCCACCCTAACCCCAGCAACATTCAGGCCATTTTTATCTATGAAAAATGTAACCCCCCCCCCAAAAAAAAAACCCCAGACATAAATTTTAATCCCTGCATGAGGAGGATGGCAATGTGCCATCAAATCAATACTGACTCTTGGCAAGCACATTTATAGATTTTCTCCATGATGGTATAACTAGGTCTTTGGATCTTTCAGTGGTGCACTGGTCACCACTGTAACTGAAGTCATCTATCTTGTGGTTGGTCATCATCTTCTTCCCTTCCCTTCCACCTTTCCCATCAATAGAACCAGGGGTGCGTTGCTGCCGATTTGGCGCACAAAAAATGCATGTGCGCATTTGCACCTAAAAGGGTCTGCGCATGCGTGCAACATTAGGAAAAAAAATTACATTTTTGCAATGAAGATTGTTCTGCGTATGCACAGAACCGAAAATCAAGGTACTGCCACCACTGACAGAACCGGTTTGGAGGGGGTGCAGGCCGAGTTACTACCTACTCGTCCGAACCGGTAGGAACCCACCTCTGAACAGAGCCCTTTCCAGAGATCTGGGTCCTTCGCATAATGTATATGAAGGTTGATATGAGTGCTAGCTATATTAGAGCAGTATTTCAAAGTAACATTTCAATATTACATTCAATTGTAGATTTTAAGCCCATTAGAAAAGTCGGTAACACCAGTGGAGGAATATTTAAAGAACATGGATGACATGGGAATTCTTCATGTGTAACCAAAGCTAGAAAACTTGATAAAGAGAAGGATCAGTAGCTCCATCTTAAAAATGATAGTGGCTAGTCTCTTTCTGCCACAACTGCCATCTTGCGCAACTAATATGCTGCTCTAATTAGAAGCTTTTCACTAGTCTGATTGCAGAAGGAGGCTTCGAAGTGAATGGCTACATTTCATCCTTTGGAAGAAAAACTTAGCAAGGAAATAAAGTTTTATTTCTGTTTTACACTGGTGATAGAACACAATCTCTGGTGGCTTGAAAATGAGACAATTTTTTTGTGCCTTAGTGGTAGAACAAACTCATAATAACAGTCAGGATGTCCACTCAGCCAATACCAGAGTAAGGGTGAAATTAAACGCTATGAAAAGAACATTTGTGTTTCTGTAATGTCTTTGGCAAATGAAGTGCGGTGGGTGGCAAATAGGGAAAAGGGTTTGTTTGGAAATACCACTTTGGTTGTTGCCAAATAAACTCTGTCCAGATATGCTAAACAAATAGCCCAATTCCGGAAAAGTTCTCCACTTTGTTGTTTTTTCTCTTCTTTTGGTTTTTCAAATTCATATTTTTAAAAGATACAGATTGATTTATGTAATGCACTTTAGTTATTATTCTCTGATTTATAAATTTGGTATAGTGATGGGTTGTTAGCTATTATTATAATTTTCATTGTACATTTGCTATTTATGCATCACATCTATATCTCATCTCTGGGAGTTCAAAACAACCTCAATCAGGGGTCTTCCTTCACTTAATCTTCCAAATAACAGAACCCAATGAAGTAGATTAAACTGTAACTAATCTCATATTTTAATGTAATTTAGATCTTCTCGATAAAATCTTATATACATTGATTCTGTAAAGTTATTTCTTATCATTATTGTTAATCTCCAAGATAACATTGGTGTTTTATGGTGAATACATTTTCTGCAATTGAATAAACAAATAAGTAAAAGAAAGGGGATAATTATAATAAACATGAAAAAATTAATAAAAATTTCCCAGTTCTATTTTTTGCACAAAGTAAAGCATGCATCAAATCAGTTAAAAAATGGGTAAAACTGTTATCTAAAACTGATTCTGCTGAGACATTTTGGAGAACAGAAAAGAAGGATTAATGGGGAAGCAAGAATACTGAATATTTCATCCACTAGTTATGCCTTCAAAATATTTTAAGTGATTATATTGATTATAATATTTTTTCCCGAGAAAGTCCAAACTAGTGCTAAGTGCTATGCATTATTTATTGCTGTGCATTATTTTCAGTTTGGAAAGAATTTTATGCGAGTAAAATTTTTCTGGGTTTGAAATTTCATTCAAAAGTCCTAAAACATCCTGCATGTCTCGATTTATATGAACTTGTGCGAATGTGCCATATTTCATTATACAAGGGTCTCTTCATTGGTCTACAGCAGGGCTGTCAAACTTCCAGCCCAGGGGCCGGATGTGTCACTCTCACACCCAGTTTAGTGAAGGGGGGAAATGTCCTGATATGTCACATGATATGTCACATAAGTTTCACACCCCTGGTCAAACCAGCTTCTCTGGTTTTCCAGTTTTCCATTAAGTCCTTCAGCAATCACATGCTGTGTCATCTCCAAATCACATAAACTGAAATAAATGTGAAGTAAATGCTTAATCATACTGAGAATAGTAGAAAAGTAGTAATAGGAAAAGAAAATGTGTAATTAATTTCAAGCTAGAATTGCACAGCATTAATTTTTTTAAGTTTGATTTAAATCCTACCTTCGTACTTGGTCAGTAGGCATTCAAAGCAGTCTGAAAGAAAATTATTTTGCTCAAAAGTTTTTAGAAGGTCCAAAGTTATGCTAAAGCTACAGTATTTCCTTGTTATCTTAGGAAGACACATTTACTGAAACAATATCTCCTAATTATACCCAAAACAGATTTTATTTGCATACTTTCATTTTTAAAAAAATAGCAATAAATCCAGACTAAAGATTAATGCATTGGGCAACAGAAAATGAGCTTATCACTATGCTTCTTAATGAAGCATATGCAGATCAGTCTCTATGCTTGATGACAAGGCTACATCTGTTGCAACATAATATATTTCCAAACTTTGTATATGAAGCTTTCATTAACCAAAGAAAACAGAGTGTAAAAAAGTCAGCATACAATCTTTAAAGCAATTTGAGAAGCTATTGTCATAGAATCACAGGTCTGGAAAGGACCTTGGAGGTCTTTTATTTAGTCCAACCCTCCACCCAAGGCAGGCAGTCTTATTGCAAAGCTATCCAATCTTTCCTTGAACCCCTTTGTCTTATATCCGTTAAATAGAATCTTTGATGAAGTGGACTTTTTAAAATTACTGTATTGAGTAGCATAATTTCATTGGAAGACTTCAGAATGAAAATTGAAAAAACTCAGAAACAGATTTGAATCAGCTCAGTGGTTCCAGTATCTTCTGGCTACCAAAACTACATATGTGGAATAATTCTCTCCTTCCCTAGGCACAAATCCCATGTGCTAGATTCAAAATCTCAGATATTTTCAGAAAGTCTTGGGTAGCACAAAACAGAAGATTTCTTCTCTATTTATCCTTCTTACTGAGCCATGGTGATACAGTGGTTAAAAAGCAGTACTGCAGGCTACTTCTGCTGACTGCTGTCTGCCTACAATTTGGCAGTTCAAATCGCACCAGGCTCAAGGTTGACTCAACCTTCCATCCTTTCAAGGTAGGTAAAATGAGGACCCAAATTGTTGGGGGCAAAATGCTGACTCTGTAAACTGCTTAGAAGGGGCTATAAAGCACTGTGAAGCAGTATATAGGTCTAAGTGCTATTGCTACTCACAACTTTTCCCAGGCTAACTCTAGTATAGGTTTTGCTTTAAGGACAGTGAAAAGATAGGTGATAATGGGATGAAACTTTTTCTTTAACTGTGATTGATGCAAAGAATGTAATATTCACCCACAGACTTATAGATCTTCTTTAAAATCTCAAAAAAGATTTTAGGAATGAAATATTATTGTCAAATATATATCAGATTTACCTTTTGTAACATAATTTTGTGTTAAATTGACATTAATTTCTGTCTTTAAAAGAACTCCCTGAATTTTATTTAAAAAGATACTCAATTTTCTGTGCGTAAGAATTTGTTATTTCCACAATCCACAACTGATCATTATGGAACCTAGTTTGGCAAATTGTGATATCTATGAGTATATAATTAGGTCTTGTTTTTTACATGTTTCAGAATGGTACATCCACCTGAATCCTAAGAATCACTTAGCATCTCTAATTTCAGCTCTAATACAATTGCTTTTAATTCAGTTCATTCAGTTTCATTGAATTTATGGTTGCTTCCAGACAACTGCTACATACTGGATCAGTTCTATAGTTTTGTATGGAAAGGAGAGATGGGGCCTTTTACATATTGCACAAATATGCTTGACAATCTCTTTTTTTCTTTCTTCTCTCTATGATATTCTCTTAATTTCACCCCAGTTTATGAGTTATGAGACAAATGTATATTGTCCTTAGATGTATTGGTATCAAAGTAGTATTTTACCATTATTCTAAGACTTTCCAAAAATAGCTTCAAGATGTTAGGCTCCGTCATCCATTACTTTGCAGCAAAGCTGAATAACTGATGTGATTTAAAAAAAAGCTACAAGAGATGGACTAGGAACAGGGAATGGTGCCAGCAGATTTAGTGCCAGCATTGTTCTGCCAATTCAAGGATGGATGAAAGCAGTGGGAAAGACCTAAATAGTTGCATTATAATGATATATTAATATGAACATGTGAAAGTTCCTGATCAGCAGCTCCACATGAGCACTGAACAGACTGAAAAGAATGGAATTCTGAGGGACCCCACCACAAAATCACCAGTCAAATAGAAATATTTACTTTCTCATTAGGACTCAGCAGTAAATCAGTGATCTCTTGATACTTCAAAACAAAGCTCAATTACTTATCCAGATGTAGAAGACTCATAGATACAGCCTGGTCACATTAGAATGTTCATTGTTAATCAGAATAAAGCTCTATACAATTGTTGATTTTACCAACTGCCAATAAAAAATGTGAATAGTTGTTCTGTAGTTAGATAGTACAATAACAAATCAATAAATAAGCCTTTGAATTTTATTATTTTCTTCAGGATGTAATAATTGACACGTTCCCATCGATCTTTACCAGGGTGTCCTGCATTACTTGTGCTGCCAAATGATCTATCACATTAAATAATAAGAAAATAAGGGAAGCATTTAATTCCCCTCATGTCAATGCTTTATCTTTTAATAATCTAAGAACTAGAGCATAGTGCTAGGGAATGGCACAGAGAAAGAGTCTGACGTTCAATTGGCTGAGAAATTACCTCAGAAAACTTATTTTTACTTTCCTAGAAATAGTAGATACATCCCTTTGGAATCCAAGATCTGAAAGTCATGTAGGGAGAATGCAATCAAATAATATGCGATTAATTAAGTGATGAAAGAAGAGGAATGTTGTTCCCAGAACTTAATTAAGCACAGCCCAAACTCATTTGGCAGGACAGTGTTCCAAAAAACAAATTTTAGATAATAAAATCCTCTCTTGGATTTAAATAAAACTTTCTGAAAGGCAGAAATAGCTCATGGCCTATTTGAAGTCTATGATAATAACAATGATAACATGGGTGTGCCTGTAGCTATTAAAGTGGTTTCTGATGTTATCAAACTTAAAAATTCATCAATATTGAATCAGTTTAACCAATTAATACACTTACTCTTGACTTAATTATTTTATATATTTCGGTATGGTTACTTTGGATCCAAACTCCATTTCTATGGTTTTTCTACAGAAATGATACTCAAGGCTAGAGAATCTGCTCAAAAGCAAATTCCAAAGCTATAACAATTCATTCATAAGAAAATATGTTGAACGCATTTGCATAAAGGGAGAGTTCAGATCAAAGAACTTAATCAGCATTTGTCCAATCCAGAGTGTAGAGTAGGGCTCAGGATTATGGAATGAGACTATATATGTTAGTTTTTGAAGTGTCAGAAAACCATTTATGGGGATATTTTTATGCAGTTCACTAATGTAGGCATTTCTCTGGACAGTGGAGGATATTACAACATCTTGAATGAGCCCCCCATTCTTCCCTAATAAAACACAGAATAAACCACTTCTAAGATTGTTAAGTCATGGTAGAGGAGAGAATGGGGCAAGCATTGAGCTCAGAAGCTAAGCAGATCTGAGTTTCTAATATTTGGGTGCAAGATAACTGGGGAAACGCTAGGTTCTAGCCTACACTAGGAAATCAATCAATCAATCCTGATGATGATGATAATAGGAAACCCATACTGTTGTCAAGCAAACCCTTTGGATATGTTCATGTAATCATCAGAAACTGAGTCTGACTCAAAGGCAACTTTATTGTTTTACTGTCTTGCAAAGTTCATTTTTACTTTTCAGACCATTTAGATACTGAAAGCTTCATTACATCTGCTTTATCATTTGTACGTCTGGAGCAAATAAAAACAAACTATGCCACATTCATGCTCAGCAGGACTGCTAATGGCATCCAAGAAAGTTCAAATGTTGCCTGAGCTTCAGGGGATTGGATATTATACCACATTTGCATTAAAACTCTTTCTTAGGGAGACTTTGGCATAATTCTTTCACTCATGCATTTCCCATTAATACAGCAAGACTCAAAGCAGATTTCTCAATGAGACATAACTGTTGGGCTGAAATTTTAGAAGCCAGATGTCTCTCAGGATTTAATTGCTATATTTCTATCAACTGATTTTTGTAATTGTATGTATTTTGTAATAACTAATACATTACTGGAAAGTCTCATAGACTCCCCACCCCTCAAAAAATCATACATTTTATACAATACGATACAATAGCAGAGTTGGAAGGGACCTTGGAGGTCTTCTAGTTCAACCTCCTGCCTAGGCAGGAGACCCTATACCGTTTCAGACAAATGGCTATCCAACATCTTCTTAAAGACTTCCAGTGTTGGGGCATTCACAACTTCTGGAGGCAAGTTGTTCCACTGATTGATTGTTTTAACTGTCAGGAAATTTCTCCTCAGTTCTAAGTTGCTTCTCTCCTTGATTAGTTTCCACCCATTGCTTCTTGTTCTACCCTCAGGTGCTGTGGAGAATAGTTTGACTCCCTCTTCTTTGTGGCAACCCCTGAGATATTGGAACACTGCTATCATGTCTCCCATAGTCCTTCTTTTCATTAAATTAGACATACCCAGTTCCTGCAACCATTATTCATATGTTTTAATCTCCAGTCCCCTAATCATCTTTGCTCTTCTCTGCACTCTTTCTCTTTTATATGGAACATTTATGCTCAAAATGAGCAGAGGTGGATTCCTACCAGTTCAGACCGATTCGGCCAAGTAGATAGTAACTCGGCCTGCCACGCCCCCAAACTGGTTCTATTGTCGTCGGTACCATCTTGAGTTTTGGTTCTGCACATGCGCAGAATAATCTTCATTGCCAAAATGTAATTTTTTCCATTTTCTGATGTTGTGTGCATGTGCAGACCTTTTTAGGTGCAAATGCGCACAGATCCATTTTTTGTGCGCCCAACCGGCAGCAATGCCAGCCGCAACCCACCCCTGAAAATGAGGCATTGTAATGAAATACAAATAAAATTATAAAATAAACATTAAAAAGGGCAGAAACGTACAGAAGACAGATAAATAATGAACACAAACAAAAACTAAGTCAGCATACTTACAGCCGCCATAACAAGAGAGTTTGTGGGCAAAGGCCTAAGCGAAAAGAACTTCATTATCAGTTGATCAATGGACATTTTCTCACTAAAGATTTTCCTATTCAGACATGGTAGAGAAGAACCTGCATTAACTGTCTATCATATAACTGTATTATATCCATTTCAATAGCAGTATCAATTTTCACATGTCTGATTCAATTCCAATATTCAGTAATAAGGACCACTATAAAGAAATATGTTAATAAGTAGAATTGATAGTATACTTTGTAATCATGCATATAAAAGATATGCATACTGTTCAAATTAGTTGTTTTTTATGTTGCATGTGTACACATTTTACAATTAGCAGACTTTTAAAGTGACTCATGTAAAAATAAACATTTAGTTTTTCTCTTATTTATGGAGAATAAAATGAATGAAAATGAATGAATGAATGGAAATAATGAAAATGAAACTCAGATTTTTGTAGCATTAAAATTATATTCTATCCTATCCTATACAAAAAAGCCAAAATATTGTTTATACTTTATTTTTCTCAACAACTGCCATAAGAAAGGATTCTGCTTTCTTATGACAGAAAACAAGAACAGAAGTAAGAAAAATATAATTAAAAACCCATTTTCCATTATACAAACTACAAATATACAAACATTTAATTAAAAGGCAAGTGCTTCATGTTGGCACTTGCACTACCAAACTGAAGACAGATTATAAAAGTGAATACATAAATAAAAACAAAAATTAGCCTCTCTTCTCATACATGATAAGGAACAATAAATGCCATGAAATGGCTTTACAATGGCAAATATTAAATGTGTTTGCAGTCTTACCTGTAAATCATAGAAATAGAATCATAGGATTGGAAGAGACATTGGAAGTCTTCTCGTCCAACCCCCAGCTCAAGTAGAAGACCCCCATACCATACTGGACAAAGAGGTGTCCAATCTCTTATTATAAAATATCAAAGTTAGACAAGTCCTTAGAAGTCTTCTAGTCCAACTCCCTGCTTAGGCAGGAGACCCTATAACATTTAAGATAGATGGCTGTTCAGTTTCTTCTTAAAAGCCTCCAGTGGTGGAGCATCCACAACTTCTGAAAGTAAGCTGTTCCACTGGTTATTTGTTCTCACTGTCAGGAAATTTCTCCTTAGTTCTAGGTTGAATCTCTCTTTGATTAATTTCCATCCACTGTTTCTTGTCTTGCCTTTGGGTGCTGGGGAAAATAGGTTGACTCCCTCTTCTTTGTTGCAGCCCTTCAAATATTGAAACACTGCTATCATATCCTTTATAGAAATGTTTGACTGTTATTGTAATCTGGTGGAAACATCTTCATCTCTCAATATCCTATTTACATTACAGCAATGTGATGTATTGTGTGTGGTGATGCCATTCTAAAAGATCCAGAAACTGCTATTTGAGAGGCAATATTTCCCTTCCCTCCAGAAAGCAAGCATAGTTAATAATATCTGAGGCACTGGAATGTCCATGCTGTTCACTATTTGTGTTCTACTTTTCTTCATCTTGATCACTTGCACAGAACAGTTTTTAAGCTTTTGCAAATGTTCTTTCTTTATATTGCACACTTTCTTTTCAAAGGAGGAGCAGTCAGTTTAACCATCTGTAATTGTTATTGCAAGTAGCAAATGCTCTGTGACACTACATTTTACTTTCAAACTGCAAACGAAATATTGATTCAGAATGTAGAATGCAACCTACAATGAAATGTGCAGTAGAAAACAGATTTTAGGGGCCACCAAAGCAATGCATTTCCAACGCATTTTAAAAGATGTGTTTTTTCATATCAAATAAATGTAGCATGTGAAGGAACTGGCCTCAGGCAGCAATTTTGGCTTCAGCAGTGCTTTTACAAGCCACAGAAAGTGCTGTTAAGTGTATTTCTAATGCCAGGATTCATCTATTGTGATACTTCATGGATGATGAAGGAATAACTTTCAAGTTGTCACTATCATTAATGTAAGAAATAGAGGTTCTCAAGGATGAGAAATGGAATCTCTCAATTATGACTTGGGAACATACAGTACAACTAATATGATGTTAGATTAAGTGAAGACACTTCTGCAATATTTTTTGAGGATAAGTGCTCATTCCCCCCCAAAAAAATATATATATAGTTCTTTGTTGGTGAAAGAGGAGGAATTAATATTAATTTCAAAAATCAATATTCTATTTTATTCAGTGAGATACAACTTTTATCTCACTTTTGTTCTCATTGTGGTTTCAGAGGAAAAAAGTTATCCCATTTTTGCAACTTCTGTATTTGTGGTTTCATGAATAACATATTCCAGCGGAAGAAGCAGAAGTAGAATCACAGAAATTCTGACATCACAAATGGGATTTAGGTGATAACGTCTGACTGTTGTTAAAAATAGACACAGAGTTGGCCAATTCCTTCACACTCTTTCCAACTTAAGAGCAGATCTGGCTAAACATTCAGTTTTGCAGTGAACTGAGCTAAAGGTTTATGGGCTGGAAACAAGATAAGGACATTATCATGGAAACAGAAAAAAGATGCCAAGACAAATCTGGGCTGTGGTTCCATGCAAGGAAAGGAAAGTCTCTCCCTCCTTCCCTATCCCACTTCCCTCCCTGCCCCCTTTCCCTCTCCTTGTCCCCCCTCTCAATCTCCCTCTCTATTTCTCTCTCTTCTGCTTTGCTTCCTCATTCTTTTCTGAACCTTAGAGGGTATTCAGAAGCGATGGGCAGAAAAAAAATATTCAGTAAACTCAAGAATGCATCTTGAAGCATCTGTGTATACATCAGCATTTTCTCTGTATGTATATCTCACATAGTGCAATCATCTTCTGCCACCACCACTTCTCCTACCAGCATACTGAGGAAAGGGAGCTAGCTAGCTAGAGTTGTTGAACTTTGGAAACCCAATTGATATTCAGAAGATGATGGCTTTTAATAGGGCTAGACTTTTGGAAGGCAGCAGGTAAGCTGCTAGGCAGACAAGAGGAGGGTGAATATTGTAGAGATGTGATTGCTTTTTTCCACACTATTTTGTCTCTTTCCATTCAAACTTGGCATCTCTCACTGACTCATTCTCAAAACAAGAAAACAATGTCTGCAATTCAGCTGAAAATATGTTAAACATCACCAAAGAGAGATTTTTTCCCCCTCTTCTTTAAATTGGAGTTGAAACAGTTTCTTAGAATTGGAATTGGAATGGGAGTTGAATAATGAAAATCAGATAATCCTGGAAAAGGAGAAACTGTAAGAAAGAGACTCAGGAATCATTCTGTCTTGATTTTGTTTGATATAAAAGGGGCAGAGAGAAACTCTAGCAAGCTGCAAATGTTTGTGTTATTATACCCAACAACAACAAAGTAATTTCCAAGAGTTCTTGCAATATCTGTTTCCTGAAGCTAGCCAACCTTGAAAGGCTGACAGAATAAATGATCTGGAAAGTAGTCAGATCCTTTGCGAAGAGCTGATTACAATGGCTTGTTTTCCCCCCCACTCTATGGATTAGGAAAAGGGGAATTCAGAAAGCAAATGTGCTTCCCGTTTTATCTGACGTATGTCAAAGTGATAACTCATTCTCAAAAGTCCTCTAAAATGAGAGTAGCCAACCTTGGCAAATTTAAAAGTTGTGAACTTCTAGAATTCCCCAGCCAGCATGGTTGGCTGGGGAATTTTGGCAATGAAACTTCACACATCTTAAAGTTGCCAAGGTTGGACACCTCTCTTCTTGATATTTAAGCCAAGTCATATGTCAAATAATACCATGACTTTTGTGGTTTATTACAGGATGATTAAACATTAATTATGTGTGTCTAGTAGTTAACAAACTTTTCTTCAGATATAATGTTGGTTTTGGTAGATGTCTTCATGACCTCTAAAATAGGCACCTTGCTGTGATAAATCTAAGAAGAATTTGTTCAGGATAATTATTTTCAGATGCAAAATACAAGCAAAATTGAAAAGTTTACTGTAGGGCAAATAAAAGTGTTTTTGAAAGTATTTATCCATTACTGCTATTTTTAAAACTATTTATAAACCACTTTGTTAGTTAACAAAGGTTCTCAAAATGGCACACAGTTTGTGAAAAGCAGCATGCTTAATACTTATGAGCACTCTTTTTTCAAGTAGAAAAAGACTTGCATTAGAATAATAATAAAGTCACAAAATTTCAGCCTGTTTTCATTCTGTCATTGGGAATATGTGTCTTTTAAAGCAGGTGACCCCAACCTTTTGGATCTCGGGGATCACTAAATTCATAATTTTAAATCTCACGGACCACAAATAAGATATACCTAATGACTGGGTGGGGGCTGTGGCCAGGTGGTCATGTGACTGGTGGGTGTGGTCAACTCAATGTCACTAACATCGAGGGGCACCTCACTGGCCTCTACTCGTCCCTCCCATCCCAGCCCCACTTTGCCCGCCTGGGCTCCTTAAACCCCAATAGGAAGGAGTTGTTGGAGCATTAGCTGGCTCAGTTCAAATTGGATCTGACTTTGAAGGAGGCTCAGCAGAAGCGCCTCACTGAGGACTACAAGCATAGGCTTTCCAAGTAGAGCAGTGTTTTTCAACCACTGTGCCGTGGCACACTAGTGTGCCGTGACATACTGTAAGGTGTGCCGTGGGAAAAACACTTTATATATAGTCAATATAGGCACAGAGTTAAATTTTTTTAACATTTTCTAATGGTGGTATGCCTCGTGATTTTTTTCATGAAAAAAGTGTGCCTTTGCACAAAAAAGGTTGAAAAACACTGAAGTAGAGGGAAGACCTGCAGGAGTGCAAGGCCAGCTACCAGCGCCTGGAGGCTCAGCGGGCTGAGATGGTTATCCAGTTCTAGGCTATGATGCAGTCCCACTGGAACAAGGCCCTCTAGCTCTTTGCCACAACCTATGCTTCCCTCCAGCCTTTGCCCAAAGCCCCGCACCAGGAGGCTGAAGCAGACCCCAAGTTAGAATTTCTGCCCCCCTGCCAACCTGCACAAAAAGACCCTGAAGGGGGAGACTCTGCAGCGACACAAATATTCATTGCACGTATCGGCCCAGGGGCCGTAGTTTAAGGATCCCTGGTTTAGTGCAATATAAAAAATGCAAATAATTTTTCTGCAGACCACCCAAATTTACTCATGGACTACCAGTTGGTGACTGCTGTTTTAAAGGTTGTCATGCAAACACAAAATTTTGTCACTTTTGCAATCTAGGTAGTGTCAAACAGCCTGGAAGTATTCATTAAATTTAACATTTTTATAGCAAATACTATATGTTGTGTTCTGAATATATAACTCAATACAAAGTAGCTTTATGTTTTCTTTTAAGAATTGATATGATAATCTGAGTTTTGATTATTTTATTTCAGTCTCCAGAAATGGACTCATGTTAATAAAAGGCAAAAATTCCTTGCCCACTGAATATTGTAGCACAGTTTTTTTTCATGGAAATATAATCCAGATCTTGTCTGAGTAATGCAGCATAAAATGTTTATATCAGAAAGAAAGTTTTCTTGCTAAAACAGCAATATATTTTTGCCTTGTAAGTGTAATTGGTACTGCAGCAGCAAGGATAATATTGTTTGGGCATATTAGCAGGCTATGTCTGAACCACACAGCCTAGAGCAAGCATACATTAACTAGCATTCAGAAACAAATCCAACAGACTTTGCAGACTTAAAATCAAGCCAGCAACCCTGGCACTTCAGTAAAACCTGAAAATAAAGAAGTTGTGACAATGTTACATCCCAGTTCATAGCCGAAACTCTGCAAGCCAAAAGAAGTGAAGTGATTTAAATGGTGGAACAGAAATATCAAAGATCAAATCTTTATTCAATTTGCTAAAATGTTGCACTGAATACTCTTGCTCACATTAGCCTTTAGAATAAAAAGAGGAGAAAAATCACAAAACAATACTCCAAGGATGGCCATTAGCTTAACAAGAAACGAAGAAAGTTGGGTGGGAAAGAACAATATTATAACATATTAATCCTATCCAAGCACCAGGCATTCAGACATGGTTAAGCATAACCTCCAACATGTTTTTGAGCCTACTGATTTGTGGATTAAGATCTGAAGCACAGAGAAGTGCTTATATTAAGTGTGAACATGTATAGGAGTTCCCTTAATGTCTAGGCAAATATTGAAGGAGAGGACTTTGTAATACAGTCATTAAAACAAAGCTTTGATGCATAGTCTTGTGCCCCATACAGACAAGTTTGAGTGTAACATCTGAATAAGGCAATTGTTGAAGGATTTTTTGTACAATTTATTAAGCAATAGAAATTGGTCAGTGTGGGAAGAATATCATCGATTCCATTTATTGGGCAATAATTATATCAAATTTCACTCTACTTTGTATTTACATAATAAAAAGCCAATATAAGTTATGTAGTTATATGACATATATTGATAAGCATTTATATACTCATTATGGTCTGTCTGAATTAAACATTTCAAAATTAACAAAACCCTTTCTTCATGTATAAATCAAGATCCTAGCCAATTTTTGAGATCAAGCAAGGTCAACTGGTGTTGCTACTTAGTTGGGTATTTATTTTATAGTACAGTATGGTTTTATTTTCCTGAAAATTTCCTGGCTTAAGTGTAATCATAATGAAGAATACGACATAAGTTTGATATAATCTTTTCGTATAGAAACCTCTCATTTATTTTCTACAGCTCCGTCAGAGACAGAGTGCAAAACATATTTCAGTTTGATATTGGCTATACTGGCTATCTGAGAGACCGCCTTCTGCCAATTACCTCCCTGCGTCCCATCAGATCGCACAGAGCTGGCCTCCTCCGTATTCCATCCGCCAGTCAGTGCCGACTGGCGACTACTCGGAGGAGAGCCTTCTCTGTTGCGGCTCCGACGCTATGGAACAATCTCCCCGTGGAGATCCGCACCCTCACCACCGTCCAGGCCTTCCACACAGCCCTCAAGATCTGGCTAGCCCGTCAGGCCTGGGGATAAGTCTTTACTTTAGCCCCTCCCGAATGTCGAGTGAATGTTGTGTTTTATTGTTTAATTTATTCTCACTCACATTTCTTTTTGTATTTGTCCTACACTCCCTTTCCCCTTTTATTGTAAGCCGCCCTGAGTCCCCTCAGGGAAAAGGGCGGCCTATAAATGCATAATAAATACAAATACAAAATACAAATATTGGTTGGATGGACAATGAATTCTTGGCAGGGGTGTGTGGAATGTTACATCTTCAAATGGCAAACATTAGTCTGGAAATATAGATGGAAAAGTTTTCAATCAGAATATGAATATTCTCAAAAGAATATGGTCTAAACAGAAATATAGTTGTCACTGATACATATTTCCCATTGCCAGTTTCTTTGTATAGTGGGTCTGACTACTATATAAAGCAGAGGCCAACAGTTTGGAAAATGGAAAAAAAGTGTCCTCTTTGTGAGTAATGATGCCAAAAGTGATTGTATTCTCATGCCAGCATCAGCCAGCAATCCAAGAAAAATAGGGCTGTGGGGAGGAAGTCCTTAGTCCTGTTCAGTAAATAGGAGGGGGTCCAAATGCAGCATGAGAGATTTACCTCAGTACATTTCAAGAGCATTGTTTCCATAAGAACACAAAGTTTATTTACAATTGTTTGAGTCTAATATGACTCCTTAGAAAATATGCCAATATTGATTTAATGGATTCAGGTCAGAAAGTGAAAACACATGCTTTGCTTGCAGAAGAGCTAAATTCTGCTCATGTAATCTCCAATTTAAAGTACTGCTCTAACTTGTCTGTACTTACAAGAAATAGAACTGGTCAGAGGCTGCTTTTCTTTGTGACTCTCAATTGAGATGAAAATTGGAATTTAAAGAAGTAGGATAGGAAGAGTGTTGCTTTGATGTTGGAGAAGACTCCAGAGGACACCTTGGATAGATGGGAAGACAAATTAATGAATCTTAGAACAAATCTATCTGAAATTTTCACTCGAGGCATAACTGACTAGGCTCAAATATATTTTGTACACATGTGAAGATGTAGTTCACATAAGAAAATCTGAAGAAAAGAGAAGATGATTAGCAGTAAGGCAGATAAATTCAATGAAACAGCAAAGAATGTGCCACTGAGAGGTCTAAAAAAACCTCCCACAGTGATCATCCTAAAAGTAACCTATGTGATTAAGATGACACTGACTCCATGGACCTTAATGAATCAATGAAGGCAAAAATATATTATATATATTTAAAATATATTATCAACCATTTCCATTCAACATCTTTTTCAAAACACCAGATAGTTTTGGATGGGTATATGATCCTTACATTGCATAAATACTGTATATTTCCATTACTATGCGTCAGACCTGGAAGCCATTTTTTACATTTGGGCCTTCAGACCTGTCACATTTTCTACTGTGGCCAAATGGGAGCGGGGAATTATGTAGAGAATGGGTGATATATAGTCAAAATAACATTCTTGTTAGATAAGCTCCCTATTGGGAGAGTGAGTACGTTCAGCAAAGCGTTGTGAGAGTTGTGTTGGAGAACACACAAACCAGCATACAGAGACACTGCAGTTTAAATAAGCTTTTACTTTTGTGGAAATAGAGGTATCAGAGTCCATCAAACAGTCCACGTCATAAATGGATAAGACAATCAGTCATCAATGTCTTTCAGTTAAGGGATAATCCAAATAACATAGTCCAGTATCATAGAATCAGTTCGGAACACAAAGTTTGCTAACAGTTGCAAAACTTACAATAGCTCATAGCACTTCCAGATCAGCCCAGCATCTAACAAACAGAGAGACAGCTAACAGTCCTTCTGGCTCCCTCTTATGGCCGATTAAGGAAAACAGCAACCAATCACATTTTACAGTATGATTTAAAGCAACAGGTACAACATTGTTACATGATTTATATATTGCCAACCCAACTGTTAGAATTATATTCCTAACAATTCTTTCTCAGAAAGTCAAGATCACCTTGCCCTGCAGCTGCAATGAGATGACGGGAAAGCATCTCCAGTTTTGGATGGTGCCTGATTGGACCATGTGGGTGCTGGGCAGGGACTTGAACTTTCTTTTGGGTGGGGAAAACCTGGAAACTTTCAGATTCAGTTTTTCCTAGATGTGCCAATATGACATCTCAAATAAAATGGAGCTTCGAGGAAACTCCAGCCTTGGAGTCTTCTTTTGTTATGGGTGTTACTTGAAACCCTGACAGTATGGAGACTCATGAAAAAAAGCCTTCCATTTTTTGGCTTTGAGATTCCAAATACACATGCTTTGAAATGATAGAGATGAATTGTTAAAAATAAAATCAGCCAAAATTGTATGAAATTTATTTTTCCCAATCCTCCTCATGGTTTTAGCTGTATTTCTCTTTGACACTCTGACAGACAAATGAAAATTGAATCATGTGCTGCATTATTGTATGTATGTATGTATGTATGTATGTATGTATGTATGTATGTATGTATATACTTGTACTTGTACTTGTACTTGTACTTGTACTTGTACTTGTACTTGATGCCTCTTCACCCATCGTGGGTATAGGCGACTTCCATGGAAATTTGACGCCACTGTTTTCGGTCCTGGGCTAGGGTTGTCAGGTGGTGCAGCCAGTCGCTATTATATGATTTTCGGCTAAGATTGAATGAGCGCATGACTATATCTTCGGCTTTCCGTTTGAAGTGACGCAGAGTGGTTAGACGAACACCTCCTTTTGGCCATTTCCAGGTCGGACCAGGCTCTGCAAGCAGGGAAATTTTTGGGATTCGATTATCTGGCATTCTCAATGTATGGCCTAGCCAGCGCCAGCGTCTAAGTTCTATAATGGCAGATACATTTTCATTGATATCACATCTTCGGCGGATTTCAGCATTGGATATTCTTTCAGAGTACTTGATTTTCGTAAGTCTACGCAAGCAACGGTTTTGAAATAAGTCCAGTTTGTGTTGATGAGCAACTTTTATTGGCCAGGTTTCACAACCGTATAATAACGTTGGTATGATAGCAGCCTTGTATATACGGACAAGGTATGTATGTATGTATGTATGTATGTATGTATGTATGTATGTATGTATGTATGTATGTATGTATGTATTATCTCTCTTCAGGGTTAATTTAATTAATTTGGTTAATTTAAGTTAATTTAATTGCTCAGCAAGACAGTTGTTAAATGAGTTTAGCCCCATCTCATGACCTTGCTTGCCACAGTTGTTAAGTGAATCACTGCAGTCTTTGGGACATATAAATGAGAAATGCTCATGGTCATCATTTTGTCGGGAGTGTATGACAATAACTGCTTCTTGCTGAAGTGTGAATTGCAAAATTTTGAGTATTATAGTTTTACCAAATGAGATAAGTGTATCTGTTTGGTAGTTTCAGCATTCTTTACCACACCAATCTTTTGGTATCAGACTTTGAATGAATTCAATTCAGTTCTTCAATGTCTGGCTTTAAGCTAGTGATCAAACATTTGTATTAATCATTAGATTAGGGAACGTATCTTTAATAAATATTTAATATTTATTTCTTCAGTAGGCCTTCCCTTTTTTTATTTGATATATCATACCCATTACTATGGGATATTTTTCCTTGCTTTTGGTGTATTTCTTAAATAAATGTCTTCTATTTCCCATTTGACATTCTTCTCTTTGTACTATTCATCCAAATATAATTCCTTGTCTTTTCCCACCTTTTTCTAAAATTGACTATTATAATTTTTTTCTCTATGTCTGATTTCTCATTTGTGGTAATATAGTGATACAGTATCCATGGTGTATTGATTATTTATTTATTAATATCCTGCCTTATTATTTTTACAAATAACTCAGGGCATATATACATATATAATATATACAACACCTTCCTTCTCCTATTTTCTCCCACAACAATAACAACAATTCTGTGAGATGAGTTGGGCTAAGAAAGAGTGACTTACCCAAGTGGTTTTCATGCCCAAGGCTGGACTTTCTAGCCCAATAACTTAACCACTAGACCAATGGTTCCCAACGTGGGGTGTATGCCCCACAGGGGGGCAATTTGATTTTTAATGGGGGCAGTTTGGATCTTGTTTAAACCAAGTTAATGGCCTTTTAGGCTTCCTCTGCATGAGTAGAGTTCACTTTTTGAGTAAAGTAAGAATTATATGTCATGGTGGTGGTGGGAGGGCATCAGGATTTTAAAGATGCTTAGTTGGGCATGGCCAAAAAAAGGTTGGGAACTGCAGTTTGATGCAGATCAACGCAGGTGCCTTTCTATAGAATAAAACAACTGCTGAATAGCAGTCCTTTCCCAGATCTTCCTTCTCAGTGCTTTTCTTGTGAAGTTCTCAGGAACATCAGCTAACTGTTGCCCCCAAGATAATACTCTGCCTTCTTTTTCAGACTCATATCCCACTGAACACCAATAGCTAAAATGTTAAAATGCAGGTAGCATTTTGTTGAAATGTGGTTAAAGACCGTTCTGTCTCTGCTCTAATTGTCTGCGCTGATAACATTAATGGCGCCCTAAGATCTATAAATAAAGTAGTTTTGCTTTTTCCTCTAATTCTATTGCAAAGTCATGAAAATCTTCACCTTCTTGATTTTTGCAAGTCACTCTGCGAATAAAGCCAAAGGGCAGAACTAGTCAAAATAGTTGGTAACTTTACAGATTCATCAGTATCAAAACTCTTTTCACACATTCCAGCTGGACAAATCTATCTTAGCTGATCAGCCACACAGTCATGCTTGAAATGGGATATAGAACTGAAACCAAGTTGCCAAACCATTGCAATTGAGCTGCAAACAGATAATTAAGTAACTTTATCCTGGATTCTTGCACTTGAAAGCTTCCCTGTGGCTTATGTAGGAAAATCAAACAAAGCTTCCCTGTGGCTTAAGTAAAGAAATGAGCAACTGAGCATTTTCCTATTGATAATTTAAAAATGCTATTGAACTGGAATTAGCAAATCAGCAAAGGTAAATATAAAGTTAGACCATTAATTGAAGCTTGCAGGTTTTAATGAAACCAAAGCAGCTGTTTGTAATAAAAATATCAGTAGGTGCACAGAGACTTTTGAAAAAGCACTTCAATTTGACAAAGCTTTGACTGAAATAATTCTTTGGAAAAAACACCTCATCAAAAAAAAAATACTTTCCTTCAGCACAAACATCTTGCTACATTCTGGATGCTAAATTGGAGTTGATCTTGTGCAGTGGTGGGATTCAATTTTTTTCACTATAGGTTCTGTGGGTGTAGTGTGGCTTTGTGGGCGTGGCTTTGTGGGCATGGCAGGGGAAGGCTACTGCAAAATCCCCATTCCCTCCCCACCCCACTAACCTGCTTTTCATCGCTGTTCTCCTGTTCAGGGCAACAAAAAAAGATCAGCTGGGAGACTAGGAGGCAGTGGAAGCGGGGGGCATCCTATTTGCCGGTTCTCTGAACTACTCAAAATTTCCTCTACCGGTTCTCCGGAACTTGTCAGAACTGGTTGAATGCCGCCTCTGGTCTTGTGTTACTCATGAGCAAAGGCTCATCTCTATGAAAGAAATTGTTAGCTGAATCAAAGTCAGTGGTGGGTTCAGGCAGGTACGCCACGGTATGGGCATACCGGTGCCTGCTGGGAGCAGCAGGCACCATACCGGAATGGTGCTTTGGAGGGCCCACACACCCACCTGAGTTCCTTATCTGTATTTGAGCCAACCGGGCCATTTGCGCACGCACATGCAGTGTACGGTGCCTGCGTGATGCTCTGCCGAGCGGAGCACGCTCCATGTGCATGTGCATTGCCGCTCCGCAATGCGCATGCACGTGGTGGATGCCCAACCCCATCGCAGCGTACCGGTTGCGATGGGATCCGGAACCCAACACTGATCAAAGTGGCTTGCTTTGATTCCCAACTTGGAGACAAATTGACTTGATTAACCAAGTCAAGTTGCTTCGTTGAATCTATCAATGCCATGGTCTGGGTCGAGCATTTCATACTAGATGAAATCCAACTGTTAAAACAGACCAAGCCAACATCTGGCTGACCTTTCTGAGTGCTAAAGTTCAGCAGGGACCATTTTGGTTACCACTTAGATGATAAATCTTCAGGGAAAGCCATGACTGAATATAAAACTAGGTTGTTGAAAAGCTTCCCAGAAGAAGGCAATAAAAACTTCTCCATTTCTGCCAAAAAAATTATACTAGTAATTTGGGTATGTGGCAGGATACAAATATAGTAAATCAAAATAAATACAGTCATTAAGATCTGAAGTCAGCATGACTTCACAATGCTATGCTAACCTATATTAAGAACAGATAGTTTACTATAGTGGTCAATACACTGAGTTAGAAACTGGGAATCAGTGGGTTCTAGTCTCACATTAGTCATGAAGCCAACTGGGTGCTCTTGGGCCAATCATCAGCCCTAGGAAAAAGTCAGTGGCAAATTACTTCTGAGATATTTCCAAGAAAATGGCAGTCACCAGAATTCCATGCTGATTCAAAGTCTCTCTCCTCCAAAACCTTAGTGCCATGATGGTGAACCTATGGCACGCATGCCACAGGTGGCACACAGAGCTATGCTTGCCAGCACATGAACTATCAGTTCCAATACACATGTGCACATCAGGTGGCTGATTTTCGGTCTTCAGGAGGGCCAGGGGAGGTTGTATTCACCCTCTCCCCAGGCTTGAGGAAAGTCTCTGGAGCGTGGGGAGGGCAAAAACTTCCCCCCCTGCGAGGAGATTGCCATGTGCAGATATGTGGGGGAGTCATGTGTGCATGCACAGGTGGGTGGGGCACATTCCATTGTGGGTATGGGCACAATTTTGGCATACCTTTACAAAAAGGTTTGCCATCACTGCCCTGGTAGATTTAAATATATCCTTCTTTGGCTGAAAAGATTTCTCTTCCTTTTCTGAAGAATGGTAATAAATCAGAAATTTGGCATAAGTGATATATGAATTTGTTTGAACTAAATCTGATTGCAAACGGTGTTGAAGACTTACTCTGAGTTTTCCACTTTTCAGACCTATTGTTAACCATGAAACAAGGACAATAAAAGCTGGATGTTTCCCTTTAAGAAATATCCCCAACTCCTTACATATTTGACACATGAGCAAATATTGGTTAGTGAAAATGACAGAACTAGCAGCCATGACAAAAATAACTTGTTTGATTAGAGAAAGAAACCATCTAAATTTATCAGTGACAAAAGATTGTGTGTGTGTGTGTGTGTGTGTGTGTGTGTGTGTGTATAATGTTTGAAGAATTGTAACAAAGTCAGAAGTATAATGTAAAATAAGATAATAAAGAAAATAAGTCAAAAAAGAGAAAGAGAGAGTAAGAGAAAAGGAAAGAAAGAGAGAAAGAACAAAAGAGAAAAAGGAAAAGAAAGACAGAAACAAACAGTGGTTATAGGTATATTTGTTTTATTTGCTTGCTCTAGGTTACATCATAATTTCCTCCTTCCCATAAACTGTCTTTCCTAATCTTCCACTCCATTCATCACAAGTTTATTTTTCTCTTTTTTCATCAATAAACTCATAAAGGATTTTCAGTCACTGATAAATGTAGTTGTTGATCTTTCTCTAATCAAACAAGTTATTCTTGCCATCACTGCTAGTTCTGTCATTTTCACCAATCAATCTTCTGTTGCAATATTTCAAAGTTTTTTTCCTCATTTTTCTGTGCATAATCTTCTGTAGCTCTTTTCTAATTGTCTGTTCATTAATCCTAGCAAGAAAAATACTTCTCTCAACTGATTGTCAATCTTTAAACTTATTTGTATATATGTTTGTGAACCAAGATATTTCTGTCTTTTTACAAGTCCACTAAGCATGACAATATGTCTTTTCATGTTGTCCACATTTCCAACATAAATTTGAAGTACCTTTATACATGCTACACAACTTTTCTGGAATCATATAGCAATCATACATTATTTTATAAGAATTCTCTTTTGAGTTGGGTTAACATTTTACAAATTAACATAATGTAAATTTCAGTACTTTTAACCACATCTTTCCCCACTGTTCCCTCAGTATATTGTGGCCCATTTTATCATCTAGTCTTTGATTTGTTCTTATCCCATTTCAAATTTCAATAAAAGTTATACATTTTAGCTATTACATCAGAGGTGGTATTCAGCAGGTTTTGACCAGTTCTGGAGAACTGGTAGCAGAAATTTTAACTAGTCCAGAGAACTGGTAAATACCACCTCTGACTGGCCCACCCACATCTATTCTCTGCCTCCCGAGTCCCAGCTGATCGAAGGAAATGGGGATTTTGCAGTAACCTTCCCCTGGAGTGGGGAGGGAATGGAGATTTTACAGTATCCTTCCCCTGCCACTCCTACCAAGCCACGCCCACTAAGCCACTCCCACGGAACCAGTAGTAAAAAAATTGAATCCCACCACTGAATTACATGTTCCTCATTTGTACATAGTTCAACCTCAACTTCCACCTTCTGCTTCTCACTTCCAAATGTCCTATTATCTACCTTAATTTTTTGTCTTAACTCTGCATACAAAATCCATTGAATCCTAAACCCAACCAGCCAACTGTTGTTTTGATTTCATCTTACATTCTCCATGTTTGTGTTCTAACAACTGTCAATAATTTAAACATGTTTCTTTACCTACCATTTCTTTCCTGTATAATGCTTCTTGTGCTGAGACTCATAGAGGCTAAGTAGTAACCATGTCTGAACATGCCTAACTTCTGAGACCAGGCAGACCTGGTGCTACTGTCTCCTGAGATATGATGAATATAAGTCACTTTGCAACTTTGCAACTTTAATAAGACTTGTATGCCGCCCACTCCCTAGGGACTCTGGGCGGCTCACAACAAAAGCAAAAACATAAAAATATTAAAAATACAATTATTTAAAATAAAATCATCCATTCAATCATGTGGGGCTGGATTTTAACCAACAGCCCCAGGCCTGCCGGAACAGCCAGGTCTTGGTCGCTTTACGGAAGGCCGGGAGAGTGGTAAGGGTCAGGATCTCTGCGGGTAGGTCGGTCCATAAGGCTGGCGCAGCTACAGAGAAGGCCCTCCCTCGGGGGGCCACCAGCCGGCATTGCCCAGTCGACGGCACCCAGAGGAGGCGTGTGATCTTATTGGTCGTTGGGAGGTAAATGGCAGGAGGCGATCTCTCAGGTAGCCAGGTCCAATACCATGTAGGGCTTTAAAAATAAGTCTATGTATATGAATGAATAAGTCTATGTATATGAATGAATACACATGCATTGCCATAAAAGAAATACTGGTGGACAAGAAAGTTGTCTTCTCCCAGAGTGTCTGCAGGTATTGTCATAGCACCATCTTGAATTTTTTTTTAGCATATCCTGTGCATGTCCCTCCCTACTCCTATATTAGTCTAATAATGTAGGGGTATAAGTTAGCCATTTGTATCTTAGACTTATTTTTAGTCAGTGTGTTCAGAGGTTTTTCTGGACCCAAAACTACTTTGACTCTTTTAGTTTTTACAAATACATATTTCTTTAGCCTCCCAAGCTCTACAGACAATACTTTAAACTTTTAATGTGTAAGAGTGCTATTTTCTCTTCAACTTTCCCTTTAAATCCCACTACAAGTTTTATTGAAATAAGCTTCAGGCAGAGATAGTAATCAAATATGCGATTTATCAGTATCTGTGTATTTTGTCACAGTGGACAATTTGCTCCATACCAGTGTATTTATTTATTAAACATTCATGTCAGGTGACTCTGGGAATCTGAAAAATTATTATTTTACAAGTTTAACCTAGAAAATAACCTACATTATTTTGCAACTTTAAAAAAGAGGAACCTAATTCTGGATTCATCCTTGTCATTGTTTAAATAAACACTTTGCCTATATTTTTGTTTGTTTGGCATTTCAATTTTTGCTTGGCTTTTTCCTTACTAAAAATAAATGGACAAACAAATAAAAAAATAGCCCAGTCCTGTTTGTTTAGACAAATCATAGGATTAAATTTTAATGAATATGTATAAAATATCACTGCCCTTTCTTACATGAAAGATAACACTGTTGTGTATGCCAAAGCTCAGAAACAGGTAACATAATGCACATGGACTGCAACGTGTCCAGAAACATTTCCTTTGGTATCTGCCAAAATCTCTGGGCCATTTTTTCCCCTGTAAAAGTCTCCCTTTTAATTAAAAAGTACTTAAGTGACAAGTTGGCATAGTGCAAATAAGACACCAATTATAGCAGTGTTATAGCATCCTGGATTCACAAGGATGGCAAGGCAAAATAAAAAAAAATAGGATTTCTTATCCAGTTTGCTGTCTCCTTTTTTTAAAAAAAAATCTTTTTAAAAAAAACTTTAGAAAATATAATTGAGAGCAATTAGTAATAAGCTTATACTTAAATTATATTTCTAGCCTAAGAAAATCCATTTAATTATTTATCACACTGATAACCTGCTGGAACCAAAAGGCTATGGGCATGAAAAGGAAAATATAAACAAGACTAGGATGTGGTCAAGTAAATGGCCAGACCTTCCCTCTTTCTACAGAACTCAGCGTTCATCAAACAAAATGCACAGAGAACAGCAGCAGCTGTACCATCCTTCTACGTCCTGCTACATTTTTTATAAGAATGCAAGAATCTGCCTTATCATTTCTTGTTAAAAAATAGAATTCAGGCAGTTCTGACTTGCTACATGTAGAGTGTTGTCAGAACAGTATGTATGATTCAGTTTCTCTGAATGTAACCAAATTAGGGTTCATGGTTTGTAAAACCAGATGTAGTATGATTGCATCAATAAGCTTGCTGTAAACTGTATTATTTTGTTTTATCTGCCATTAATTTGTTGAATTCTGGCCATAAAGTACTAGCAGTCCTATTACTGCTTCCATTGACTTCCCTCATCCAGGAAATGCCACCTTCAGGGCCTCCTTAGTTGCTTTCCTTTTCTATGGGGAAAAACAAAACACCATTTCCCTGAATAACCGAATGTGCCTTTCTTCTTGGTTTTTAAGAAAGCCATCAAATCATGGTTAATTTAGCAGGCCTTGGGACTTGAGATGCTATGATGCTGTTGTCCTTGACAATAGAAAGTTTTTTTGGGGAAAGCAATGGCTGTTCTGTTATTGTTATAGCTGATGTAATATATTTATTCTGTGTTTTGTGCTTTAATTCAATTTCTGTTATGTTGGGATGTACGCAGATCAGAATTGTTTGTCATTGAAATTGTTTATAAGATTTTCCTTTTAAAAAAGGAGACAACCTAGGTGGAAAAAGTGTATGTGTGTGTGGGGGAGAGAGAGAATGCTGAAGAAATGTTAAAAATTAGAGATACTTAGAAGAAAACGACAATAATTAAAATATGCAATATTCAAAATTCAAATTTTATTACTTTCCCACCACTTTGATTTTTATGTGTATACTGATTTTTGCCAACGTAGCTGTTTGAAAGCATGTAAAAATGCATGTAGAAAAATAGGAACCACCTTTGGTGGGAAGTTAACAGCGTTCCATACGCCTTTGGTGTTTAGTCATGCCGGCCACATGACCATGGAGAGGTCTTCGGTATTGGGCGGCCTATAAATTTAATAAATTAAATCTTCAGACAGTGCTGGCTCTTCAGTTTTGAAACGGAGAAGAGCACCACCCCCTAGAGTCGGGAATGACTATCATATATATGCGAAGTGAACCTTTACTTTTACCTTACTGATTTTTTAAAAACCAATTCTAAAACATATCTAGATCATATTGTGAAGCTAAATCTAGACCATATAGTGCCATAATGGTTGACCACTTTAGTGCCATTTCGAAATTCAAACTTCGAGCCAAATTTTGCAGGTTTGTTTTGTTTAACAATTGTGTAACCTTCCACCTGACAAAGAGGTTTTTAAAACTTTAAAACCTGCTCATTACTTTGTTGATATTCTGACTGGTTCCAAAAATGTCATTGCCTAACTGGATTTTGTAAAGTATCTGAATTTCCTCAAGATTAATTCAGAATGCTGGATCATTTCTCAAGAATATGCACCAGAGTTTCAAGTGAATTTGTGTGAGAACATTGCCTCCAGCAGTTGCTGAGATATCCAGTAAATATTTCTGCTCTGGTGATTAAAACCACAGAGAGGAGATATTTTGCAGGGCAGAGAGTGGGTACATTAGCTGCTTTATTTGTTTCATTGCGTACAGGTCAGAGGAGCAGGTCTGAAAGATGAGAAGGGAGTTATTCAATCAACAATTCTTCTCAATTTCTTCTGCGAAGCTCAGCTGATTTAACTGAGGGAAGCTGACCTTTCCTATTTACATTCCGTGGATAGTTGTAACCCTTGCTAAATTCTCTTCTCTAAAGTAGTAGTTGGACAAAGTATTCTGTTACAATCCATTATTGTGAATACAGTGAAGTGGCAAAAGTAGGGGTTTAGCGGATACCTCTCCCCATTCCCCTCATAAAAATTGTGAGTGTGTCGGTGGTATTGCCACATAGAGTCTTTAAATTAATTCAGCAGTTATAGGATTCTGCCCAAATAAATGACCAAGCAATTCACAAGAATCCTTCCTTGAGAAGTGGCCAGGCATAGTAAGTTTCACACAGCAAAAACAAAAAGGCTAGCATGTTTTGGAGGTGAAATGAAGATCATGGTGACTGATTTGAATGGCATTAAAGGGAGGTTGATCAAAATATTATAGCAGTGGTTCCCAAACTTGGCAACTTTAAGACTTGTGGACTTCAACTCCCAGAATTCTCCAGCCAGCAGTACCATTCTATAAATATGCCTTTCAGCTCTGCTGGCTGGAGAATTCTGGGAGTTGAAGTCCACAAGTCTTAAAGTTGCCAAGTTTGGGAACCACTGTAGTATAGTATGATACAGTACAACCAAATAGTGATCCTCCCTCCCTTCCTCCCTTCCTTTGTTCCTTCCTTTCCTCCCTCCTTTCATTCCTTCTCTCATTCTCTCCTTCCTTTCTTTTCTTCCTTCTTGAAAGATGTCCCGTCAGTTAGGTTTTTTCCCCTCTCATTTTACATGGATCTGGATGAGAAAAAACTTTAACTTCTTAAGAAGTTACTTACCTTCTTAAGCAAACTTAACTTAAACAGGGACCAATATGTAATCTTCCTGATATCTTTCCCATAGCAGGGGATAGCAGGGCAAAATATTAAGGCAGATCAACAAATCCTATTTTAAACAAATCTTATTTGAGTAGGGCATTTAGTCAAATTACAACTTACAAATTACAAGCGCTCTACATGGGGCAGCCCTTGAAGAGCGTTCGGAGACTTCAGCTTGTCCAGAATGCAGCCGCGCGAGTGATTGTGGGTGCGCCTCAGTACACCCACGTTACACCTATCCTCCGTGAGCTGCACTGGCTGCCTATTGGTCTCCGAATACGCTTCAAGGCGCTAGTCGTCACTTATAAAGCCCTACATGGTATTGGACCTGGGTACTTGAGAGACCACCTTCTGCCAATCACCTCCCATAGACCCATTAGATCCCACAGATTAGGCCTCCTCCGAATTCCATCTGCCAGCCAATGCTGGCTGTTGACCACCTGGAGGAGGGCCTTCTCTGTGGCTGCTCCGGTCCTCTGGAACAATCTCTCCATGGAGTTTCGGACCCTCGCCACCCTTCAGGCTTTCTGTAAAACCGTTAAGACCTGGCTGTTCCAGCAGGCCTGGGGCTGTTGAGTTCCACCCCTACTCGAATTGGTTGTGCTTGTTGTGACTTTTAAAATTGTTTTGTATTGTTGTTTTGTTTCTGTTTTACTCTTTGTATTGTTCCCCTTCCCTCCTGGTTTGTCAGCCGCCCTGAGTCCCTTTGGGAATAGGGTGGCATACAAGTCGAATAAACCACTAAACCACAACTTCAGGACACTGCTGCCGCCGCCACCACCAATAGATTCTGCTCAAAATATCTGCATCCTGAAAAGAAAATAATTCAAGTATTTTTTTTATAACTAGCCTTTTATTTCCTACAATTTAAAGATAAACTTGGTAGCTTTCAAACAGAGTTTGAAATAAATGCTAGATAGTAACAAGTTAGTAACTAGAAACAAGAATCCAGAAGGTAGACTTTTTAATGGATCAAGTATTCCAGTATTTAAGAGTATTCAACTAATTTTCCAAAGCACTAGAGGGCAGGACAAGAAACAATGGATGGAAACTAATCAGGGAGAGAACCAACCTGGAATTAAGGAGAAACTTTCTATCAGTGAGGACAATTAACTGGTGGAACAGCTTGCCTTCAAAAGTTGTGGGTGCTTCATTACTGGAGGTTTTAAAGAAGACTGGACAGCCACTTGTCTCAATTTGTATAAGGACTCCTGCTTGAACAGGGTGTTGGACTAGAAGACCTCCAAGATGCCTTCTAGCTCTATTCTGATTGATTGCTTGAATTTACCTTCATTTAATGCTTCCCTGGGCTTTCGAGTTAGGAAACAATTTTTGAATAATAGAGTCTGGAAAAACAACATCTCCCACCAAAATTGTTTCTCTGTGTGTTTTTAGGATGACAGGAAATCTAATCTATTGTCTCCCTTCTATAATTTGGGCACAGGATGAAATAATTCTAATATAAACTCATAAAAACTAGGTAGAATGGAACATCTTGATAAGACACTAAAACTGTGGAAAGGAGATAAATGAAGTCAGGATGTTTTTAAAGAATCAACTTTCATAACTTGAATTAGGTGAAGTACCATTCTAAATATGCCTTTCAGCATTCTAACACTCACACAAAGCTCATTATTAAATATTTTCCACTGTAGAATATTCCACGATTCCCCAGTATTAGCTATAAATAGAGTCCAGTATATATATCCAGTATATATAGAGCAGAGGTGGGTTCCTACCAGTTCGCACCTATTCAGTAGAACCAGTTTGTCAAATCAACCGAACCGGTTAGAAGAGGTCCCACCAGTGGACCCAGAAAGCAGGCCACATCTACAGAAGAGGTTCCCAAAAAATTTGAAACCCACCACTGGTCCTTGGATATGATTATTCTACACTATCATGCTCATATTTATAAAACTCAGTGCCTCTGTGAAAGGTAAGGATGAGTACTGCATTTGTGGTGCAATCAGAACATTGTGTGTGTTGAAGTTGTTTTAACGCAAACCAAAAATGCCTTTTAAAAAATAGGTTTACATCATATTTTTATGCATGCCAGTCCTATGTGTGAGGTAATTTAAGATGGTTCTGACAAGTGTCATTGGCATCTTCATATCCAATCACATGGGTGGCAAGCCACCCCCACAAAGGAGGCCACACCCACAGAGTAGGTTTGAACAATTTTTGAAACCCACACTAATATAGAGGGATGCTCAGTGGCTAAGATGCTGAGCTTGGTGATCAGAAAGGTCAGCAGTTTGGCAGTTTGAATTCCTAGCATCGCATAGCAGAGTGAGCTTCCATTACTTGTCTCAGCTTCTGCCAACCCATCAGTTCAAAAGCATGTAAAAATGCAAGTAAAAAAATAGGGACCACCTTTGGTGGGAAGATAACAGCGTTCCATTCACCTTCGCCATTTAGTCATGCCGGCCACATGATCATGGAGACGTCTTTGGACAGTGCTGGCTTTTTGTCTTTGAAACAGAAATGAACACCTCCCCCTAGAGTCAGGAATGACTAGCACATATGTGTGAGGGGAACCTTTACCTTATAGTCCAGTAGCAACCCATAAGACCCACTGAAAAAGTAAACCTATTGCCTATTACATTGATACTTTTCTGAGGTAACTTCGGTAGCTCTGTTATTACAGAGATAGGATGTCTTTTGGTGGATCCTTGATAGATAGACTGATAAACTTCAGAACCCAAAAGGGCAAAATGGAGCTTCTTTCATATTTCCCTCCCTCCCCTCCAACATAATTGTGTGCTTAAAATTGTATTGTCTGCTACAGTTCTACAAGCTTCAAGCAGCAACAATGACATCTTTAATAAAACACAAGCCTACAGATTTGCCAAGGTCAGGTTTTATCATTGTCTTTATTGAATTTGAGCTTTAGTAATATCAAATACTGCATCTCATTTTTGAACTTTAAAACAAAGCATTATAATCTTGAGAAATCTTGAAAAAGTGGGCATAATGAAACAGGGAAAATGTCAAATATATCGAAAGAAAGGACTTAAGACAGATCAAAGAAAAGATTAAAATGGAACAAAGTGGAAATATGTAGTTCCATACTATTTTTAAAAAAGATCTTGAGGAACTGAAATCAGCAACGCTGCATCTTTTACTGATGTGAAATGGGAAGGTTTGGATCACCCCAACTGCACCCTTTAGATGATCTTTGAAATCTTTGACTTTCTGCCCAAGATGTGGGATAGGCTGGTATTGTGTCATTTAGTGCAGAGTTTGCCTAGATTATAGTATATTATTCCCCTTGTTATGTTCAGTTCTATGTCATTATATTTTTTTTTCTGTTTTCAAGGTATTTTACTGGCTTTAATTATATGCCACCCGGAGTCCCTAAAATAGAAGTAAGCTTATACATGCTGTACTTAATGGACTTTAATGCTATACAATAAACTTTTGGTGGAGATAAAAGAGTGCTTATATCATCAATTTTTAAAATGATTCCTTGAGATAGTCACCGACTGATTGATTTTTATGGTTGATCAAAGATATGAATATGACTTACTTAAAACCATCTTGATCCATCTGGTTACATAAATTGTGTTTGATTGCATTAAGATATTGTGCTAGCCTTTCTCCAATTAAAAGAAAGTCATTACAATAGAATTATTTTTGTCCTTTCATTAACATTGGGTAAATATCATCATGTTTCATATTGTTGGAAATAAATTCTTAATGCATTTCAGGTTCTGTTAAGGATCCAACTGAACATAGTGCAGATTATCAGCCCCTGGATATTTGTTAAGTGCCGCACTAAGAAAAGTCACTCTAATAAAAGGATATTAGTCTTTTGGGGACCAGAGGCTGCATTTACTTGTTTACTTTTTTATGTGTGATGAAAATAATTACCTACATTAGAAACAGTGGTGGGATTCAGCCAGTTCGCACCTATTCGGGAGAACCAGTTGTTAACTTTCTAAGCAGTTTAGAGAACCGGTTGTTGGAAGAAATCTCCTTTTGGTTTTTTCCAGTTTAAAGGGCTAATCCTGTAAGGAAGGCAGGAAGGAAACATTCTGGTGTTGTTTCTAGCCTAATCTTTATTGCCCTGTTTACAGAAACTGACTCTCTGGTTAACCCTTATTACATTGTAACAGCTAAAGCAAAGCGCCCATTGATGTGAGTGACTGAGTTGGCTACGCCCACACGGTCACATAACCACTGGTCCACGCCTACCCAGCTGGTCATTAGGGCAGAGAACCAGTTGTTAAATTATTTGAATCCCACCACTGATTAGAAGGAATCATTATTAATTGCGCCAAATTATCAACTCAAGTGTTAATGTAAATTAAAGTTAAGATTTCCAAAGTACTTTATTGCTAGTCAGGATTGCCATACCCAAATAACCAAGAGAATATTTTTTTTTTAAAATTGGGCAGTATACAAATACAATCAGTGACTAATTTGCCACTTGGATGAACCTTGCAATCATCATTATTGATTTGATGTGTTTTTCTCATGTTGGCAAGATCACTAAAGCCTAAAGGGATGAGAATTCAGAGTTAGATGACTAACTTGAATCAGATGAATTCCAATTCAAAAAGATCCTTTTGTCCGTTTTAAATAATAACTTGAAGTGTATTTCAATACTCACGTATTGCGCAATTCATTTGGGAGTTACGAAGTTTGCTTTTGAAAGCGGGAGATTACCACATCGCTGCTCTGTTTAATGTAAAACGCAAAACAGAAAAGTTTCATTCAGTGAAGAGCAGACATTTGAGTTTTATATAGCCAAATTTTAGAATTGTTTTTAAACTTCTTGGTCTGACGTAAAACTAACTGTCACCTTAGCTTTTTAGGGATATTTCTGTAGTGAGGTGAAAAGCTTGAAAATGTTTATGTTGAATTGGTTGATAAAGAAATAAAATTTTAAAGTCTTTTCCCCCTTTCTGATCATCTTAATTTTTCATTTATTCATTTCATCTTATTTTTTCTTCTTAGTTCCTGACCTTAGTTGGCACCATCTAGCCGGCTTTGGTTGATCTTGATAGTTAATTGACCCTGCATTGTATTTAGGTAAGGTACAATCTGGGAATGCAGTGGGGTTGTCTGGACTGGAGAGGTGTGGGGGGGACACAAGAAAGTGTGCAAATCACTTCATTAATGTGGCAAAGAAAAATTCAGGGATATGGTCAGAAGGAATCAAACTTGACTGGCGGTTACTCTTGACTTCTTACAATGTGCAAATAGCTCCCTCTGGTGGCATGTATAAGAAAATATCTCATAAAGAGAACAAAAACATGTTTTTCTTGAGCAAGATTGTAGTAGAGAAAGCAAACCCAACAACAAAATCCACTCTTTCCTTCCATGTCCCTCAAATGTGACCAGGGTCAAACCAGATAAATCTGTTTACTTACAGTAATCCTGTCATACTCAAATTGATCCTCTCTGCCCTCAGGTAAGAGCTAAAGGTAAATGTTTCCTCTGTTGAGATGAGTTTGACCCTAGCGGGATGGTGCTCATCTCCTTTCTTAGTCAAAGTAGCCAGTATTGTCCAAACACATCTCTGTGGTCATGTGGCCAGTATGACTATATGCCAAGTCACGCAGAATTAATTATTATTATTATTATTATTAGAATGCTGTTACCTTCCCACCAAAGTGGTACCCATTTATCTACTCGCATTTGCGTGCTTTCTAAATGCTAGGTGCGAAGGAGCTGGGGCAAGTGACTCCATTGTGTGGTACTCAGGCCTTGAACCCAGGCTGTCGGCTTTGCAGACAACAGGCTAAGTGTCTTTGACCACTGAGCCATCGTGTCCCCTGGTAAAGCTCCCTGGAATCCCATCTGAAGCAAAGATTACAAGTTTCCTTGCCAGCTCACAGCACAGACCCAAAGGCAGTCCTTACAAGGGAATTGCACATAAAGAAACATTCCCTCTCTCTCAATGAGTTTTCAGCTCTGCTGCCCACCTAAAAGAATCATTTTGTCTAAAAAATCAAACTCACCCCAGGTATAATGCCTGGCTTCCCCAAACTGGCCAGCAAATGGATCTCTAAAATTTATCAGCTCTCAACCAGAGTTGGTATTCTACTGGTTTGGACTGGTTCACCTAAAACAGGAGCAGAAATCATGAGTGGCCTCGCCCAACCTCCCCCGCTTTATGGCATACCATTTAGGGCGTTTTTTTAGCCAAAAGCGCACGTGCGGAAAGCTTAGTGCATGCACGGAGGCTCACATTTGTGAACCAGTAGGGAAGGTAAGTAAATACTACCTCTGCTCTCAACCTCTGTAAAAATCCAGCAACTCTGTCATTAAACAAAGCAGTTACTAAGTGGGATATCACATGATTGTGACTGTGCTTTCTTTTTCGCCACTTCTTTTGGAATACCTTTTGGAATTAGAAGGAAATTAATCTTTATTGAAGAGAAAAGGATTGCAAAAAAGTAAGTAAGCACACAATGGGGAAAACATATTGAAAGGAATGTGCCGGTGTATTCCCCATTGTATGCCTCGTATGTTTTAGCCTCCAGTCACCTAATCATCTTTGTTGCTCTTCTCTGCACTCTTTCGAGAGTCTCCACATCTTTTTTACATTGTGGCGACCCAAATTGGATGCAATATTCCAGGTGTGGTCTTACCAAGGCATTATAAAGTGTTAAAAAATTAATACTTTGTGTGATCTTGATTCTATCTTTTTGTTAATGAAGCCTAGAACTATGTTAGGTTTTTTTGGCAGCTGGAACACACTGCTGGCTCATATTTAAGTGATTGTCCACTAGGACTCTAAGATTCCTCTCATAGTTATTACTATTGAGCCAGACACCAGCTGTACTCCACTTGTGCATTTCACTTTTATTACCTAAATGTACAATCTTACTTTTTTCACCATTGAATTTCTTTTTCTTAGATTGAGCCCAATGTTCAAGTCTGTCAAGATCCTTCTGTATCTTAAGCTTATCTTCTGGAGTTTTGGCTATTCTGCCAGTTTGGTGTCCTCTGCAAATCTGATGAGTTCCCCATCTATTCTGCCATCAAAGTGTAGTGCAGAATATAGGTAGTCCTTGACTAAAGACCACAATTTACATTGTGGTTGTTAAGTGAGTTTCACCCAACTTTATGAACTTTTTTGCTAGGGTGGTTAAGAGAATCCCTGCAGTTGTTAAGTGAGTCATGCAGTTTTTAACTCAACGCAGTTTCTCCCATAGACTGTACTTGTCAGAAGATGGCTAGCAAGATCTCAAATTATGATCACGTAACTTTGGGATGCCGCAGTTATTGTAAATATAAACCAGTTGCCATTTCTTTTTCTTAGATTGAGCCCAATGTTTAAGTCTGTCAAGATTCTTCTGTATCTGTATGCCCAAATTCTGATCATATGGCTCTGGCAATACTGCAATGGTCATAAAATGTGAAGATTGGTCATAAGTCATTTTTTTCAGTGCAGTTGTAATTTTAAACACTGGTAATCAGTAAATGAATGGTTGTAAGTCAAGAGCTATCTGTACCAGGCTTCAGTGCACTGGACATTTTATGGGACAATGTAAGATGGATTAAACGAAAGCAGGTTGGCTTTTAACAGGACAGAGAGAACTTCTCTCTTAACTAGGGAGTTTAATCTGCTTCCAGTGCCAAAGGTTAGATGCAATTCAATATACTTCACTCACTATGGCCAGTTCGGGGAGTTGCTTAGGAGTTGTCATTTCAATAGTATCTAGAGAATCCCCATTTCCCCACCCAACTTCAAATAATGCCAAGAAATAAACTTCCCTGGATGACTGTTACCTTTCTCCTGTACTCTGCTCCTGACATGTGGAAGGCATTAATGGGCTGAATTATATGCAAATACATACCAGTGGTGGGTTCGGTTGGAACAGACCCGGCGTCGCCCACATGGACCTGTGTGGTGTGTGTGCACACACACTCAGCACGCACATGTGTCGTACCTGCCTGCGACGCCTCTGCAAGCCTCCGTGATGCTTCAGCTGCTCGGTGGAGCATCGCAAAGGCGCTGTACACGCCCTGTGCACGCACGGAAGTGCCGAAGGCTTAAAGGAGAGGTAAGGAGCTCGGGCGGGGGATGGGCCCTCCGGAGCACCGTACTGGAACAGTACCCGGTGCTCTGGGCAGGCTCCGGTATGCCCATACCGGTGCGTACCTCCTGCAACCCACAACTGATACATATATACATAATCACCAACACAGCTGATACCAGACAGAGCATTGAACAACTCAAAGAAGTAGTGTAAAGATCAGAAGATGTAGTGAGACTTGCCCCATAGAATCGCCAAGAGTGGGACACGAGTGAATGGATAACATCATCATCCACACATATGATTTTCATGAAAGGAGAGGGAGATTTTGAAAAAAAATGTAAAGTAAAGTTTGCAGAGAGAGAACATTTGCACAGGTTGAATTTGTTAAGTATTGTTTTGATACCTGAATAGGGGAGTTACAGAATCCCTTGCAATTGTCAAAAAGGCAGTTATATGGCCGGCTATCTTCCTTTCCTTTCTATTCCTTCTTTATTTAAATTGTGCAATTGCACAATGCTCTTCCATTGGAGAATCTGAAAATACTTTTAGGGCGTTTGAAGGGCGCTGTGCAAATTCTTCTTTTGTTTTAAGCTGCCCAAGGACAACATATGTTGTGAGGGGAAAAAAAAAGGATTAACTGCAGGTGCGTTTAGTCTTTACACTCTCAGAAAAGCAATTCTCTAAGGATTCAGATGGCTGCCTGCACATACTGCCCCTTGGTGGCTTTTCCAGCAAATGCCAGACTGTTGATTATCTTCATCAGTCCCAGGAGAAATCAATATTAACTTCTCAAAGGAAGCATGAGAATAAAAAATGTGAGAAAAGAAAAGACACTGTCCTTTCTTGTATAAAATAAATGATGTGATTTAGTGTGCCAAGTCCTGCAGATACTTTCTTTGGCACCCCCGTGCTCTCTGTGGAATTTCTTTTTTAAAAAAATAAATCTTTTTATAATAATGATTAAATATGTAGTTAGTATGCAATAAAATAAAAACCAGCTTTTGGCACCATCCTGTTTCCAAGGATATCCCTGGGCCCTTTATGAAATATACATATTTCATTTTTGGAAAATGAAAATGATGTATGGCTGTTTCTTAAGAAAAGAACAAATGTAGTAAACAGGGACAGAAAAAAAAAGAAATAAAGAAAAACATATCCTGGCAGAAAAAGTGTCTTCTAGAAAATAGATTCCTTGGGACTAGTCCAGTGATGGGTTACGACTGGTACGCCCCAGTACAGGGGTACCGATGCCTGCCAGGAGCACCAGGTACCGTTCCAATATGATGCTCTGGAGGGCCCACCCCCTCGCCCACGCTCCTTACCAGTATTTGAGCTGTTTGGGGCTTTCGTGTACACGCACAGAGCGTACAGTGCCTATGTGATGCTCTGCCGAGCAGCTGGAACATCACAGAGGCATCGCGGGCGGTAAGAACCCATGCACATGCTGCCCGCATTCATGTGGTGGACGCCTGGCCCTGTTGCACCGTATTGGTTGCACAGGGATCCGGAACCCACCATGGGACTAGTCTTATTTAGCCTGGTAGCCTTCTTATAAATGGAAAATCCCTTTAGGGCAAAGGTGGGAAGCAATTATAAGATGTTCCCACAAGTCTCATGTGGCCATCAAGTCTTCAAAGCCCTTTGCTCAGTCTAAGTCAGTGATGGAAAACCTTCTAGGCACCGAGTGCCCAAATTGCACATGCATGCCCAAACTGCAAGGTGTGGGCACATACGCGTGCACACCCCATGCATGTGGATGCATCCCGTGCATGTGCCCATGCCACACCAAATGTGCGCTCTGCATGCATGCACATTTGCATCTAAAAAGGTTTGCACATGCGCATGATAGAAAAGGGGAAAAAAATTGCAATGAAGATTGCAAAATCTTCTGCGCATGCCCAGAACCAAAAATCAAGATGGCACCGGCGCCGCTAGAACGTGTTTGGGGGCGTGGCAGGCCAAGTTACTACCTACTCAGCAGAACTGGTCTGAACTGGTAGGAACCCACCTCTGCGCCCCACACATGCACGCAGGGACCCGAACACCAGCTGGCCGGCAGGAGGCTCTCACATGTGTGTGACAGAGACTTGAAACAGAGCTGGAGTGACAGTGCGTGTCCCCACAGAGAGGGCTCTGCGTGCTACTTCTGGCATGTGTGCTATAGATTTGCCGCCACTGGTCTTAAGTGCAGAACCCCAACACAAAATTTGTGCCTGCTAAATGTTACATGGCATTTTAATTTCTTCCAAGCTACTAACAATCCAGTACAAGGTGCACCTGTCAGTCTTCTGAGAAATAAAATTACCTGCTTTGTCACATGGTTTTTTGTACTTGAGTAAACAAGCAGTTCTTCCTCACCCCATTCATTATTATTTTAAGCAACATGATAAAAAAAAAAGAAATCCATTATATTTACTAATCTCAGGACACAGAAGGAAAAGAACACCATCAAACACCTCCAGCAGGAATTATCTCGGGCATTTCTGAGTCTGAAAATAAAATCAATAAGATAAAAAGATGGAAAAAGACAAAAGAAAATAAATTATTATTACTACTGCTACTTCATAGCATTTCAATCACACCCCAAGAAGGAATAGAACTGTGCTGGTAAGGCTGCCAGGTCATCACATCCCTGGAGTAAACTGATGTGATGGTGACAAACAACTTCAATCCCTCAACTGTACTGCAGACATTGCATTTTGCTTTTATACTGAAACAAAGGTGTGAGGAAAGAGTCAGGGAAGACAGCATGTGGCATTGCAGAAGATGGGTTTAAGGCAGGGCTGGCAATCTAAGGCTTTTGGCTTCATTTTCAAGGCCCAAGCTGGCAGTTATTCCTGAAAATAACTGCCGTGCAGGAGTGATTTAGCTTTTCCTGGGAGAGAGAGGAAGGAAAATGGATTTTTCAGGTCAACAAAAGAGGGGGAAGGGAGAAGAGGAAGGAAGGAAGGAAGGAAGGAATGGAGGAATGGAGAGAAGAAGGAATGCAGGCAGGCAGACAGGAAGGAAGAATGCAGGCAGGCAGGAAGGAACATAGGCAGGCAGGCAGGCAGGCAGGCAGGCAGGAACGAAGGAAGGAAGGAAGGAAGGAAGAATGCAGGCAGGCAGGAAGGAAGAATGCAGGCAGGCAGGAAGGAACATAGGCAGGCAGGCAGGCAGGCTGGAAGGAAGGAAGGAGGGAAGGAAGGAAGGCACACAAGCAGGTAGGCAGTCAGGCAGGGGGGAGAGAGGGAGGGAGGGAAAGGGAAAGACATAAACACATATATTCTTAGAAATGGGAAAAAGTAGTATTTTCTTTTCAAATCATCCCTGATCATCCCAAGCAAAGATTTTGTTGTCTACTCAGCAAATTGTTAAAACTATTGAGTGATTGTATCAAAGCAATACTACTTTATATATATATCTGTTTGATCATACTCCATAACCCAAGGGAGCAAAGACCAAATATAGCCCATTTTGTGTTTATATTTATATTGCCACATTTCAGCAGTTTTTATTCTGACTTTTTATATTATTTTCTACTATTGCTTACATTCAGGAACTTACCATAGCAAATACAGACAGATGCAGAAAGACATTGATGAAGATAAATTTATTAGCATGTATCATTATAGAATCTTATTCATAGAAGCTCTCTCTCCAGCAAACTTCATTTTTTTCATTAAAATGGTATGCAATGAAAATGATCTTCTGGACAAATAAAGCTAATTTTGTAAGCAATTTCTTTAATGTGTAATTGTATGCATTTATTTATTTGTAAATAATTTATTGGAAATAAATAAATAGCTCATATTTAAGTGTTTGGTGGTTCATAGGGAAGTATTCTTTGCCTCTTTCTTCTCTTACATTAAGCAATTGCTCTCTAAGAAGCCAGGCAAACATTCTACCCCTGAGTAATGTTTAAGAAAGAAGCTTAAAATGGATTTCTGAGTGGATGGATTTCTAGATTTTCTACAGCAAAATATGGAATAATAAACATAAGTTACAGAAAGGCAAACTCCAGTGGAATGTTAGGAGAATCTTACTAAGAATGGTTTGGCTATATATCAGAGGTGCCTTGGTTTAAGTGAACAGTTTGGAACTTTTTGAATCTATTGGGATTGTTGCAGTGGTGAGATTCAATTTTTTTTTACTACTAGTTCTGTGGCCATGGCTTGGTGGGCGGGGCTTGGTGGGCGGGGCAGGGGAAGGATCCTGTAAAATCTCCATTTTACAGCTGGGACTTAGGAGACACAGAGTAGATGGGGGCGGGGCCAGTCAGAGGTGGTATTTACCGCTTCTCCAAACTACTCAAAATTTCCACTACCAGTTCTCCAGAACTGGTCAGAACCTGCTGAATACCACTGGAATGTTGTTGGAATTCTCCAGCTACCATTTCCTTTAGCCAGGATGAATAGGATTTCTCTATCTTAAAACCACTAGTGAAATCATTTCACAGATGTTTGGGGACAAACATCTAGTTATGAACTCAAGTTGTTCATTTTAGGATTTTCAAATAGCAGCAGGTGAGGTGAGCTGTCACAAACATTTAGCAGCCATTAATTGGGGCAATGGATGGGATTTCTGTGAAGACCAATTAGTGTACAACTTATTGGTCCTGATAATACATTTCTCCTTGGGATACTTATAAGAAAATCACCTTTTGAGATTGAAAAGATCTAATTCAATTTTTCATCCAGTTCCCACCTGCCAATGACCAGCAGAAGGCAGTGTGTGCTAATTTTCCATGATGTAAATTCAAATCTCTTGCTCGCTGCCTTCAATCAAGTTGCAAGTTGGGCTCTTTGGAATTCCAGGCAATATGTCCAACATCAGAATGGTAAGGAATTTTGAGAGTTTTTATTATATTGCAAACCTATTGTTTATATGTTAAGAAAACAACAAATTTGGGAGAGGAGCATAAAGTAAGGTGGGTAGTTGAATCATGTGAGTCCTTCCTGAATAGATATCTAAATTCCAATTTTACTATAGAGTGTCAATCATCAAACAAAGATTATGCTTCTAGACATTGCCGGAACAAAGCATGGGGCCAAAAGACAATTAACTTCTATTTTGTTGTGCGATGGCTAAGTGACACTACTATTTATTTACCAGAGTTTTGAGCAACGTTGAAATCAGGATTAGCTGGCATTCTTTTTTCCTCTTTCCTCTTGTTAAATTAAGGTTTTTAAACAAAATAGCAGGAATTCTGGTGAGTTTCATAGCGTGCCCAGAGTAGAAGTCAATGGAAGATGTAAGAACTGGAGCTGCTTTGCTTTAAGTATATTCCAAACAAAATGTTTATCATCAGGATAGGATGAAGGTCTGATTGATCTGATTGGTAAAGGATTTTAGCAGAT